>NC_091832.1:99167006-99470036 GCF_037783145.1 Equus przewalskii | reverse complement strand
TCAACGGGGATCCTTCAGGTAAGTTGGTCAGGAACAGAATGATAATTCCAGCTGTGAGAACATGTTTTTCTGCCGGAAGTACGTTTCAGGCCTTGCACTTGAATTGACTTATCAACTAAATCTTCTCTGGATTTAGTGGTAGGCTGTTATGCATACCTGATAAGACTGTGGTTGTTGGGGCCGGCTCCGTGGCCGAGTGGTTAAGTTCGCACACTCTGCTGCATCGGCCCAGGGTTCGGATCCTGCGTGCGGACATGGCACCACTCGTCAGGCCACGTTGAGGTGGTGTCCCACATCCCACAACTAGAAGGACTGGCAACTAAGATATACAACTGTGTACGGGGGCGGTTTGGGGAGATAAAGCAGAAAAAAAAAAAAAAACATTGGCAACAGTTATTAGCCCAGGTGCCAATCCTTAAAAAAAAAAAAAAGGAAGATTGGTGACAGTTGTTAGCCCAGGTGCCAATCTTTAAAGAAAAAAGAAAAAGAAAAAGACTGTGGTTGTTTATGACTTGAAAGAGATGGGAAAGTTGTGCAATGATTTCTATGACAAGATTTTAAACATGAGGAAAATTGTCAAGATCAACCTAATATAAGGCTTTTCTTTATTGCTTGTAAATTCTTCTGCCGAAATCAAGGACTGAAAGAGGAGTTTTGTCTTATTTAGACTGTATTCTTCCACTTTTATTACTTCAACAACATTTCCCTTAACTATTTCTTTATAGCTTAAAACTTCTCTGAATATATTATAAGGAGTCACTGGGCACAATCTATACAAAAGAGTTACGCAAAATAATTACAAAGTCCAGGACGTCCCCAGGTTTGGTTCATTTGCTTCACCTCCAACAGACTCATACCAAGCAGAGAAACAAGCAGAGTTTTGGTCTGCTACTCCTATCTCCTAAATATACCCCAAATCCTCCCATTTTTCCCCATCCCCATTACTACTCCCTTTGCTCAGGCCACCATCATCCCTTGTCTGGAATGTCATAATAGCTTCCTAACTAGTCTCCCTAATTTTCGTCTTAGCCACTCTCCCACATTCTCCACACTGCAGCTAATGTCATCTTTCTAATGGGGAAGTACAGTGCCTCTATTTAAGGTTTTTGAAGTCTTCTCTATGTTGCTTAGTAACAAAGTCCAGGGCCTTTCTTGATCTCTCTCTGTAGTCTTCTATCTTGGCATGAGTGTCTTTGATTCTAGGACTTTGATTAGAAAACTGTTCTGCCCCTCATCTCCATCCTGTTTCCTGCCACCTGGCTGATTCCTGATTCCTCCTTCAAGTTTCAGTTTGGATGTCACTTTCTATAAGAAGATATTATTTTCTTTAGACTAAGTTATGTGTTCCTCACTTGTGCTCTCAAGCAAAATGTAGTTATTTCTTTCTTATTTAAAATGTTCAAAAGCTTTAAATCATCTCTTTCTTTCAACAGAGTCTCAGCTCCAGGGATCCACATCCACATCTCGTTAATGATTGTATCTCTGGGATTGAGCCCAGTGCTCTGTGCAGAGTAGGTGATCATATGTATTCGGTCAATTGAAAGTGATTTCACATTACTCCATAGCAATCTTTCTCAATTCTCTTGGATAAAGAAGACCCACGACATCAGTTTTAGATGGTTTTCTAGACATAAAGCCTGGGTTTATCCTGAAATAACCCAGAGAGTGTCTTATATATTAAGCTGATTACTGTCTCCCTCAATCAGAAAGTTTCCTGATCCAGCTCTTTCGAGACATTCTGCCTATCTTAAATGTCTACAGCGTGTTTCTCACTCACTCAGAAACGTTCCTTAACCAGCTCTCCAGAGATACCAGCCAGTCTTTAAGCCATCTTTGTCTTGCTTTCAGCTCCCTTTATCCTTGGGTTTCACCTTCTGACTCATCATGCTTTTTTTCTTGCTCACACACCCACATTCATATGGACTGAAACTTTCTATAAATAGTGCTCTGTGTTTTGGGCCACCAAATATTCTACATATAAATCCCCTTAAGTAACATACATACAAACAGATATAAAGCAAAAGAGTTTATGGAAATACATATATATTTGAGGAGAGATTTGCAATCTCATGATTGGCAGTTACAGAAGTGGTTGTGTGTGATTAGGCAGTAGACATTGCAGGCAGAGAAAGCAGAAAGTCTGTAGCTACCATTTCAGGAAACCTTAAAATTTAACAGGTATTCCAAAGCATCGACATGTTTTTACTAAAAGTAAGTCAAATTCAAAGCAAATGATTGAAAAATCTCAAATGTCTTTCAATTGTATTTTTATTTTAAAGACTGATTTAATAATTTTTTAAAAAATGAAATTATGTAGGCTTTATACACACTGACTCATAGACAGGTCTTACACCGATGCAGTTGTAAGTGAGGCAGGTAAGAAGTAAGGTTAGAGTTTTATACAGGTAGCTTTTCTTTTCATCTGTAGCACTGGTATCTCATTATTTCCCCCAAGACAGCCCTTGGGTAAGTGACATTTCAAGAAGCCACCTGAAGACAGATAACAGCATCTGATTACTTTAGGGTTAATTGTTCGCAACATGGTTGTACTAGTGACATTGTTTATAGTGTTCAATTAAATGCTAATTTAATGACACTCCACATTTAAACAGCACTGCTGAGCTTTTATGCAGTTCCAGCCCAGAGGATTGACCAGCTGTCCACCCTTACTGACCCACCACACGCCTTTCCTTCTATCTTTCAAGGATGCAGGTAATTGCTAGTCCTGAAGGAGATTCAAACAAGCTATTGTCTAGCTGAATCCATCATGCCTTTCTTAATAGGAAATAAATTGGCACTCTACATAGGGCCAAGTACCCAACAGAAAACTGGATTTCAGCATTAATATGGCAGGAATTTTGTTTCATGAAACCTTGGCTGGATATTCCACTCCACATTTGCAGCTTTTTATTATACCTTACATTTTGAGAGGAATGATGGCCGCATTACCACAGACTAAGCAGATGCAGGGTTATCTCTTCCACCCAACCAATTCACTTGGGCTTTTGGAAATAGGATTTTCAGACGTGAAAAGTATTCCCATTCCAGGAGTGAGAGAGAACAAACTGACCAAGTGCTAATATTCAGCTACGATGAGACTGCCAGCCTCTGATAATTTGCGTCTAAAGAAACCAATTTGAACCAAAGTGCTGCTACTGAAATGTGTCTTTTACTAATAGATTTCTATAAATATGTGATGTTTTGCTCATTCAAATATCCTCAGGTGAAAGAAAATGAAGTTAAGGTCATTTTCTCCCCACTGTCTCACTAGCTACTCGGTCAGATGTGCATTAGAGATGACCTCCGATGGGAATGTATCTTGAAGATATCATTCCCATCCTCCTCCTTCCCTTCAAAGAAATACTGTAGAAAAGAGCTTCCTATACGCCAAGCCTGTTGTTTTTCCTGATGATACAGATATGCAAGTGACAGTCCCCATCTCGGAGGACATCACAGGCTAGTGTGAAAGAGAAATAAACAGAAAAATATAATGTAGTGTGAATGTGATTATGATGAAAGCGATATTGCACTGGACAATACAAAAGAAAGAGACAATCTTGTCAAAATGACACAGGAAAAAAAGAAGCAAAGAAACCATGTACAGAAAAATATTGGTTAGAGCAAAAATCTCAGGTGATTTCAGCTCTTCATTCGTATAACTACATCATCAACTTCTAGAATATAAGTTTTTAAACATACTACACATCACCTACGAGGAAAGTTTGTATGAAAGCAAAGTATTCATTTGCATAACGTGAGCATTAAATATCTCATTTGAGCTCCTTAATACAGCATACAGCAACATCTGACATATAGCAATGGTAGACATCTCATATAATTAGGCAGTAATTATTATTAATGGAAGATGATCAAAGGTTTCTTGTTAAGAATATTTTTATTAAGAACCTGTATCTATTTCTATATATGGAGAAATTGAGACAGACAGAGACAAAGAGAGGGAGAGAGTCATATATTATATACCGGTTATTGATGCTATAGGAGATCTCTCAAGGAATCCTATTTTGTGGCAAACCGCATTTTGAGAAATTCTATTTTAACTAAATTATAAGAAGATACAAACTATGCTTCAACACACTGATTTATCGTGGGTACGCCTTTGTTTTCTGTCACTTCTAGCTATTCAAGTGAGAATTTAATTAAACGTTTCTTACTTGAATAAATAATCTGATAAAATGAGATTAGTGATGGCTGGTAACTGGAGGAGACTGTCTTTGGTGATTGATGGCTCTGTGAATACAATGCTGAATCTTATTTTACCTTGTAACCAACTCTTACGTGGTGTTTGATCTCAAGCAAAGCCAGTCCGAATTAGAATATTGAGTTAGAATTTTTGGGGTGGAACATAGTAATCTGGTTATTTTTCCTCTTGGATTTCAGGTCAATTACTAGAATTAATAACATTTCTTAATTTGTGAAACATTGTCATCACAATCCTATGTAAAGTTTCTTCCTTGCTTAATTTTATTTTATCCCTATTCCCATTTCCCTTCTCTTCATAAGCATCTAATGAGGTCAATTTAGTTCTTTGAATTTGTGCATATCCTTGAAAAATGTCCAGTGTTTTCGATGTTACTCTTCTTATCTTTTTAAAAATAGTTGTTATTATAAAATCAGTATTGTGCTGTAATATTATCTTCTTTCTTATTTGTTTCACTCAACACTAGTTTTATACATATTCATATAGTTGTATGTATGTATATGCAGTTCATTTATTCGAACTGACCCATAGCTCCCATCATGTGTAGCCAAAAATGTGATTTTTGTATGTTGAATATTTGCATACTTAATTTCACCAAATATTGCCATATTGTTCTTCAGAAGGTCTGTCATGGTTTGCATTCCCACCAGAAGTGCATAGTGAAGGCCATCAATCCATTACTTGCAAGGGAAGAAATTTTTACACAAAACTCAAGCAAATTTCTGCAGAAGTAAATCTCTGTAGTCTATGTTATATAATTTGTAATTTAAACCAAACAGCCCAGTATATCTTGTGTTAACTAGATGCTCAATAAATATTTGTTGAATAAATTGAAGTAAGTGCAGGGGGACTTCTAGCTCTGTCAATTATCAGCTGTCTCACCTTGGACAAATTCCTGAATCTCTTAGTTCTCTCATCCGTAAAATGGATATGGTGATATATACTCATTGGATTGTTAGAAAGATTAAATGAGATAGTACTTGTGAAGATCTAGTCAAATATTCAGAAATAATAAACAGTGATTATTTTCTTCTTGTTGTTATTCAGGGATGTTATAGAGGTTGACACGTAACTGTAAAGCAGTGAAATTAAGCAAGTTTTGAAAGTGAAGGTAAAACCACACAACAGCCATTATCTCTCCGTTACAGTGTTTCCAGTCTACCAACCTTGGCTTTTATATACTTAAACTCCATTGAATTCTTGTAACGCTCAATACATTTTTAGCTGATGTTTGCACAGGAAATTTTATCTTCATGTGTGGAAAACAAAATATAATAATTTTCAGAAAACAAGTGTCATGAAAATGCTTAAGTTACATTTCAAGTATAATTAGAAAAACATGAAAATTACATGCAAGTATTTTGCAAAGAGCAGCATGTGTCAACTAAGGAGACATGCCTGGGTTGGGGATATAAAAATACCTTTACGAGCCAGCATCATACTCACTGTGAGCTGTTCTCTGCCCACATACTTGTCCTAAAGATGTTTCCAGAGGGCCTTTCAAAGTTAACTCTTATTTTAACCTAGATTCATATCAGTCCCCCTCAAATTAAGAAAATATTAAAGAAATAAACATTGAAAAAGGAAACAAATAAATAAAAAGTCATAGTGTAGTCAAAAAGATGTTACTATACACAAAAACAACTTTTGTACTATCCATATCAATTATTTTGTAATCAGAGAACAATGTTTTAATAATTTTACACCCAGCACACACATATATAGGAGGCTTCTGGGTTTCATCTGCATTTGGGAAATAAGTTGGGTGTTTTACTAAAGTGGATCTAAGTTTTGTAGGAGCCATAGCTTATAACATTTGGGAGGGGTCCTCTTTAACTAAAAGAATGCAAAACTATCCTACATTTATTAATGTTACAAGCATTCATTGCTAAGCTGCCTTTCAAGATCTTGAAAGGGGCTCACGCAAGTGACGGGCTCTGAAGGTTAAGCTTCATCAACTTCATAACAAATGAACCTCTGGGATTTGGAATTAATAGGTGATGCATCATAACCTTTCCCCTTTTCACATAATAAGAAATGGGTTCTCAGAATTTTGACACAGAACATCCGATTTTTCAGAAATGTATATCTGAGTGATACTAAGCAGAAGGTTCAGGTTCTAAGACAAAATATGATGAAAAAAATACAAATCAATTGAATGGAAAGAAGAAAAATTCAAGTAATCATAGCCAAAACTTCTCCTTTAGTTTTTTGTTACTTGATGTAGTAAGTCTCTACCAATTCTCTTCTTACGTGGACTCACTTGCTATTACTAAGTGTATCGGTCCTTGGATTCTCAATTTAATCCAACTGATTGCACCTGTAAGCAACAATTACAAGGCAATTTTATTTTTATTTCCCATTGTCCTTAAAATACAGTGTGTGGAGTTAGTTGTTCCCCTGCCCCTGGATGAAGACTCATGCAGATTCTACGACTTTTTTCACCGTTCATAGGTGATACGAAGTCTTTAGAATCTTTGAGTCATAATTCAAAAATTAAAATGTCCAGTCCTGTGTAAAATAAAAACTTCAAAGATGAGTTCCGGTTTATCTTCTCCTTTCTCACTTAGCCCCTCTGCTCCTTTTCCCCATTTCACCAAGGGTATTTTCTCACCTCTTCCAAATTTTGAGCAGGGGTAAGAAGAGTAGATAAGTGGATCAGAAAAGTTCTGAGCTGTCTGATACTGGTGTAATGATCTAGCAACAATTCTTTCCCCTCCATCCCTGAGGTTTTCTGGACTGCAATTCCCTGAACAAAGTGAATGAATCTCTGTCCTGCCTGGTCACCTACTTCTTTCTCATCCTTATGCATCTGTCAGCCCCTTTTTTTCCTCTAGGTTTTTGTCCTTCAAAGAAGCCAATATCAAACAGGATCTAAGATGATCCCATGCTGGCTCTACAGTTTGGTCCATGGGGAACAATCACATATTCTTTACCCCACCCATTCTTCTGCGTCCTCACCATTGCACCTCTCTATGTTCTGTCTCAAAGCAGAAAGTCAGGCCACCTTCTGCCCTATGCATTTCCCAGGAAAAAGTCAGAAAGCAGACTACTGCATCCCCAAACTCCAAGGACACATTTAAAATTCTACAAATGGCAAAGAAAGAAGCACCCACCATCCCCTCCCCCCCCCCTTTATGGGGTAGTGGAGGGTGCGACTCATGAGCAACTCAACCACTCACTGCAAACAAAACATGCTCTCCCCTGTACTTATATCTTCAACGTTGGTAAATGATTTTAGAAGTTACATGTCTTGTTTCCTACTATCTTCTTTGAAACATGTTTATCCTGAACTGGAAACTCACCTGAAATCTTTGATTATCTAAATACTTTATCCAAAACTTCCAGAAGATATGAAGAAATAAAACACGTGTTGCAAATCTAGATATTTTCAGCATAGCATCTTCCAGTCTTTGTATGATAAATAAATAAGATAGTGTATTTGCAGCGATTCTTCCTCTGTTTATATCATGGTATATGTAGTCATCTATTTAAAAGAGTGTTAAATATTTTAGTTTGCAATGCCCTTAGTTATTTTTCCTTAACCAATGTTAATCATAGTTATATAGCTATTATGAGACTAATGTCTTTCGTATAGTATAATATATGACATTGGCATTTAGCCCGAATCTGAAACCAAAGGGCAAAATGTATCAGGGAGAAATACTGGCCCTTTAACTGGTAAAGGACATGTAAGATTCAAACATTTTATCCAGTTTTGTTTGGATTTCTCCTGTTAGAATAAAGTTAACCACCTTGGCCTACTATAAAACATGAGTGTATCTTACGGACAATTGCATCAGATATTTTGAATGACAAGATTATTGGAATTTTAATAATGTGTGTACATACACACACACACACACTTAAGACCCCTTTCTAGTAACACCACAGCAGAAGGTTCAACAAGCTAAGGGGAAATAAACTGATGATCAACAACCCTAGGGAAATAAAAAGAGGGGGTAAGAAAAGAAGACTTGGCTACAGGTAACGTGAGAAAATATTTTTTACTCCTCAAAATTATTAGGATCTACTACTTCTATGACAAAAACTCTAAATAAAACTGCTTTGCAAATTGTTTGTTTATTTATTCTCTTTTTGTAGGTAAAATTTGAAATTTTAAATAGTTGCATAAGCATAAATTAAAAATGGTTTACAGAAAAAGTCATATTTTTCCCAGAAGGAAAACTGTACATTTTTATACAATGGTCACTCTTTTATTCCAGTCTATTCTACCGAGTATGTTAAGCATAGAATAGATGAAGTTTCATTTGTTAAGTATTAGCTATTTATTTTTGTTATGTTTAAAACTGCTGGCAGTTTTAGTAATAGTGGAGTTAAGATAGGAATTTCTACTTTCTAGTGAATCTCTTGGCAGTAAAATAAAAATGATAAGAATAATTCAGATTGAGGGCCTGGGTGGATCAGGTACTTTCACTCTCAGTCTCATGTAGACCTTTAATGTGGTTAAAAACTTTCTGGTGGTGTTAGGTCCATGCTATCTGTACACTGTTAACGAGTCCTGCTTTGCCTAAGTCATGTTCATAGTACGCTAAAGGAGTTTTCTTTTTTTAAAGTTTTTCCAACCCCAATGTCTGCTGTACCATTTGAGGAATGAAAATCTTTAACAAAATCGAGAAAATCAAGTTTGGTACTTGCTTAAAGGGCTGTTTCACATTATGTTGAAAACTCAAACTTAACTCTTCAACAAGCACATTTCCTGACTTTCCTGTGGTCCTTGGGCACATATAACACAACACAGAGATGCAAGTGAGACACCAGCTGATTTATTTGAGGCACTTCCCTCAATTAATGCCAGGTAGAATTATAATAATCCAACTTGATGATTTTTGCATTGGCATTTGGGTTAGTATAACTGATAAATCCCAGTCTGCTTACTTTCAAAGATCACTACTTAGCATTCTTTAATCCACTGGCCTTACAACATTTAAAAATTCAGGGATATTTGAAATAAAATGATAAAGTTAAAGGACTGAGACTCTAAAGTTCAACTATGAAATTTAGATGTAGGGAGAATATTAATTTAGTGATGGTTTAAGGTAAACTTTCCTTTTTACAGGTAAGAAAATTGAGGTGGTGCAGATAGAACCAATAGGTGATTGGTGTCAGGATGACTAACTGTGAGTGACCATTACCGAACACAGACATTTCACCCACCACTAATCCAGAGCTCTGCCAACAACACTGACTCCGAGCACGAAGAGATGCGAGAAGAATACGCTTCCCAATCTTAACTCATCTGAAATTTACTTAAAACAAGCATAAACTAATAAGTTATACTGCCTCAGGCCTGTTACTTTCATTCTTATTCATACATAATACTTCACACATAGTAAATGCTTGATAAATATTTGCTGAAATGAATTAAATTTGTTCGAGGATAAATATAGTGTCGCACATCTTTCCAGGGCTTCACCGCATTATATCAATTCATGAATTTCACTACCTCTGAGGTTCTACGTATTCAGACTCAGTGGCAGTCTGTCCTTTAGCTAAAATCTCTGTTAATTATGAGAGACTCTGCGGCTGGTGATCTTCCATGAGCTCAAGAAAATGTCATCCTCTGTTGTTTTGCTCTGAGTCAAGAAGCCTCACTTATATCTCTGCCGTCTATACCCATTATTTGAATATCGCCCCACAGGGCAATGACATCCCACAGTAGTGGCTGGCCTGTCTTACCAAATGCCAAAATATCTTCTGATTAGGGATGGAGGAGGGGAGAATGACTCTCCCCCCACATTTCTGTGGCTTTTGTCTTCCTGGGGTCTGAAGTAGCACTGCTAGGTCACGCACGCTAGAAAGTAGAGGAACTGATTTAAAGTTAATCTGGCTCTAGCCTCTGAGCTCCTGCCCTCAACTGTGTGGAGTGTGGCAGTGATGTGCCATCTCTACATCCTCCTACACTCAAAAATATCTTTCTTCCATCTTCAGCCAAACAAACATAAATTTCTTGAATAGGTTTTTTGTAGGGGAATGGATTGCAAAAGGGCTTCCTCGAGCTTCACTTTGTAGAAGTGTCCCAGCTGTGCTCCAACTTCCAAACCAACTCATTGCAGTAAAATAGCAAGCCTTTTCATTCTGTGATATGTATTTTATACTTTTTCTTTCTATTTTTATACTGACTTATTGATCTAAGATATAACGTCTGGTTTTGAAAAGCTACACAGCACTATTCAATTGTTTGTGATTCTATAATACATTTCTTTTGTGAAAATACTGCATTATAAACAACTCTAAACTCTCTGTGACTTAAGACACTATTTCTTGCTCCGGGGTTTGCAGGTCATCTCTGGCACTGCTGGGCTCAGACGGGGTCAGCTAGGTTTGGATCCAGGCTGCAAGTTGTGTTCAGACATGCTCATTGTTTCTTCTTATTCCAGGACAAGTGGCTCTACTGGGTATATTCTCATAGCAAATGACAAAGGTACAAGAAGCATGCAAAACCATTCAAGTATATTCAATGTCTCTGCTTGCATCAAATTCATTAAGATCCCATTAGCCAAGGCAAGTCACATGGCTCAGCTGAAAGTTAGCAGGATAAGAGTGGACATTCCTTTTAACCTACTGGGAGGCACTGCAGAGTTATGATACAAAAGGTTTGGATGCAATCCTATTAGAGGGAGGTGGTGAAAACGTAGAACAATTATCCATCTTACTACAGCTTGGAATAATGACAATGAAAATGGTCATAGTGATGATGATAATGACGATGATGATAGAAGCAAGTTTTATTTTCCCCAGTTTTTAACCTTAAGTTATAACCACCCTAAGATCTTTATCCTTAGTGTTAAAGGCCTAATAAGTTGGACTTACAGGAATGTATTATTTTTCTTCCCATGAACAATTAAAGAGTATTTTTGGGGAAAAAAATTTTGTCCTAAGTGAAGAGAAGTGCATAGGATATGGTGTGTCACCGTCAGAGGGGACACAAGACTTTGAGATGTGCTTTGAAGACCTAACTCTCAAATCAACATCTTGCCTAGCTCTCACAGTCTTACGCTTGAGTATTAGCGAGAGAAGATTGTAATCTCAAGTGCGTAAATTTAGAAGAGCTTTTCAAAAACTTAAAAATACAGGCTGCAGTATTTGTTGCTTAGATAATAGTATGTTACATCTTGGATGAAAGTTCCTTCTTGCCACTTTGCAGGCACTCCTGAAAGCCTGCAGTCTGAGAATGAGGCAGAAACATTCAACACGTGAATAATTAAAAGCAGGAGAGGACATTATGGTTCCACAAGCATGGGAAATAGCAGTAAATCCCCAGTTGTAAGGTGTGATGACTTAATGACAGAGACTGAAGAAGCAGGAAAATGGCAGACCCCATGGTAAGTGAGAGAACTGGTGCTGGTACACACACAGACAGAGTAGTTGAGCAGAAAATTCAGGGGAGGATTTGATTGCTACTGTAGGCTGTTTTGTTTTCATCCAAACTCGTGTGTATGGAGGAATTACAGCTTATGTTGTTGCTATCATTGTCATTATTATTCATACATTAGTGTTTTACCTTCAGCGGTATGACAGAATAGTAAACTGACAATTCTTTTGTTCGTAAAAGGAATATGGTACCCAGCTCGATGCCCTTTGCTTAGGCTAACATAAAGAAAACAAAATCTAATCTATCTTAAGAAAACAAAGATGAATGATAGCTTATCAGATCAATGAAAAATTGTTGCCATTTGGATAAGAATATGCCCAATGGACAAAAATTTGCTTGGCAGTTCCTAGTTTTTATGTTTCCATAATATGCTACATAAGCGCTAGAATTTATTTATTGCTATCAAATTAGAGAAAATAAAAGTTATCCCATCAGTGTCATAGAATTATATTCTAATACTTTTCATCACCTGAGGGACATTCCACAGGCTGTGAAATTCTCCATAAAATTGTAAACCTCATTGAATTATCTCACACTGAGTTGAATATCAATAAAACTACAATTTCATCGGCAATTGATGGCAGCAAAAATGGGAATCACATTGATTTACATTATCATAGTTTAATATCCTTTAACAGACATTGTCCCCTAGGCTCACTCCTCAAATAAATTTCTTCTCATTTTAAACCTATCCTTTCTGTGGGACTTTCTTTCTTAGGAATCTCATCTATTCCCATGCTGTAAGCACCAGTGAATCCTGAAATTGTATCTCTAGACCTGCATTTCACTCTCCTTAACAATCTACCTTAAATATCCTACAAGGAACTGAAACTTCTCAGGTTAAAAAGCAAACCTATTCATTTCTTCTCCTCAGTATTTTCCAAAACATGCTCTTCCTCTAGACTTTTTCCATTCTGTAAGTAGGTCTAGTGTATTAAACCGGAAGCTATTATACTTCTCCCACTTTCTTTATATTTAATCAATCCAAATGCAATGTCTACAATGAATCAATATTTTATTCCCACATTTCCATTTGTAGTCCATTCCCTCTACTGCAGAACCTCTTAATTCTTGAGTTCTTTGAAAAATCCTTCCAAATGTAATTCTCAGGTTTACTTCTCTTGCCTTCTTAATCTACCTATAATACTCCACTGCAGACTGATCTTCCTACTGTGCAGTCCCTCTGCTACTCCAAACTTTATCTGATTGGGATCCACTTCAGACGCCATTCACTCCATTACAATTTTTTCTACTGTCATAATCACATATAGTCTCTTGGCCATGTGAATTCTTTTTGTAAATTTTACCCCTCAAATATTGTCACCCATGATTAATCCTTTTTGAAATGTAATCAATTTTGTGTTTCTTTCCCATTTTACCCCACTAGGCACACAGTTGTCTTCTGATGCCAAGAATGGTGAGTTACTCATCTTTCTATCCCAGGCTGTATTTAGCACATAAAAGGCAAACAGCAAATACTTACTAAATTTAATCAGCAACTCGACTCAGGCCCTGTGAATTCACCTTTTATTTTCCAGCAACAACTAATATCATATTTTTCTTCCAATGGTCAAGCAATTGAAGAATTACCTAGAATCACATCAATACCTGAGAACGCAAATGCTCACAAATAACTACTGATATTTTTTGCTTTGATTTACTGGAAAGCATTTTTTCGCCTAGACTGAGAAAGACGTTAATGTCCTTTGTTGGATAAAGTGCTCGTTAAAAATATTGTTTGTTTTCGCTGAAGATCTGGAAGGCTGGTTTAGCAGCTCTTGCCATTAACAGCTTGGCGTAAGTGTCTTCCATAGAGTAGATGTTATATGTGTTTCAAATAAATTAATTTGGATGGCTATCAATATTGAAAAGGATGTATTTTTGGTACAATTAAATGAGGCATCCCAGTTTGCCTTTAAATTCAGTAAAACCTTGATTTGCAGAAAAACGAAGGGAGATATATAATTTTTATGCCTTTTAAGTCTTTAGCTAAGTATCTTCCACATTTGCTGTTTTCTATTTCTTTTGATTACTCATTCTAAGCCAACTTGCACTGTTTCTCCCATGGTAGTCAGAGTTGAACATGTGTTGAATCTTGCAAGCATTTCTGTTGTGAAAATAAAAATAAGTATGGTTCATTTCAGATGGTCTCTTATCTTTTCTTGGCTATTTTTTGGGTTGCACGATTCTGGTAGTACATGCTCTCCCTCAGCGTCTGTTTCATGAATTGACATTAAATAAACCATGAAACTCTGGTGCTAAAATAGGCAATTTAGCAATTAAAGAGACAGGAAACAGACAGTATATTTGCTTTAACACTGCCTCCATTATTCTAAACCTCCTAACAACAGTAATAAAATACTTTAAGCAAGAGTTTCCAGATGCAATAGGAATTTAATTTTCTTCTCAGAAAGAGGAACTTGTTCATAACTCACCAAAGAAGACTGGGCTTAGAAGTTATTTAATTCTTCTTATTGTAATAAAATTGGGGCACAGGGCAATTTATTTTCTCTTTCATTGTGGTAGAGACACATAAAGCTAAGTAATTGAAGTAAAAATTAATATTTGTGAGTTACAAATTGTTACTTTGGGAAATATAAAGTCTTAGTGGTTTCCATATTACAGATCAGACTCTCTTTCTCTGTTGGGACCTTCTCATGTAGAGGGCTTTGCTGATGGTCACATGTGAGCAGGCAGTGTGCGCACAGCTATGCTGGGGCACAGGAAGTGACTTTTGTCTCTGCCGCATTCGCACGAGTAGTGAAGCTAAACACCCCACTCACATGAGGGCTGTGCTTCTCGGGAATGACCCTGCGTCTTTGCTTCACTGACTGTAAGCCATCTAGTGCTGCCTGCTGCAGGGGATTTGCAAGGTGTGGGTCACATTGCCCTTAAAGAATGATTTGCACCCAGTGTTGTCCAATTTCAGTCACAGAACTGCAGCAGAAATTTGGGAAAAATAATTTCGGTATAGCTGTTTCCATTGACATCAAGTTTAGTATGAGTGATGCCGTTGCATGCGTGGAGTTTAATTATGTTTTTAAAAATATTCCTTTTCTTATTATAAAAGTAATTCATGGATTTAGAATGCTGGGAGATTTTTACAAATACGCAGAAGAAAACATTTCTCAGCCCATTGATAGCAGTGCAATGCATTTTATTTCATTACTTTTACTAGACATGTGCATACAAATATATGTATGATCACATATGCATGCATTGAATCGTGGATTTCAATATGTGATTGTATACACATGTATGTGTACATGTATATATGTATGCATTTGAATTTTGCATTTTTCATGTTACATTGTTATTGGAAGTTTTCCCACATCATTCATTGTGAAAAAGCATTACATTAATGGCTGCATATAAGTCCAATGATAAATAAACTCTGATTCATCTATCTTTTTCCCTACTATGAAACACTGATTTTTTTCTGTTTTTACCATAGATACTGCTATAATGAATTAACTTCTAAGGAAAGTGAATTTTATGTAAACTATAGAGAACTATCTTCTTTCGAAATTTACCATATTCTTCCTAGCTTATAGTTTTCATAGCAAATAATCCTCTTTTTATTGAAAATATACAAAAATATTCCTTATGATATACATTACTTACAAAAGAAATTTCTTGCTACTTTTGAAACAGTGGGTCCCTTTCTCTCATTCCTCAGTGTTCTTGATTTGGCTGTGTTTTTCTGACTCTGTTTATGCCTGTCATCTGAAGCTTCTTCCTTCTGGGCCTCGTCACATTGTACGACTTAGATTGACCTCCTACATCTATGACCAATTTTTGTTTCCCTCCCCTCCCACTTGGTGCAACACTCCGAATGTAGTACTCAGTCTTCTCTCTGGTCTTTCTCAACTGAAGAATTCATTTATTCTGAAGACCTCAGTAACCAACGCCTGTGAATTGAACCCATTTTTGTTTACACATATTTCATCTCTTACTATTGGGAAAGACCCTTGAATCATAGAATTCATCATATGATTTTCCCTCGTTCTATATACTTAATATAGTCCTATTAGCACTTCTATTACTGTTAATCTCAATGCTCTCTGGCCATTTACTATATATCCAAGTATTGTGTAAAGTACTTTCTTTATATGCATCCAATTTAACCTCCACAAAAATTCTATGAGGTGGGCATCGTTATTTTTCTTCACAAATAAATAATGTGAGTTCCCAGGGTGAGAAGTATTTTGCCGCGGTCTATATGACCCTAAAGAGCAGATATAACCTATGACACTCTCCAGTCTCGTAGTGAACCATACTTTGCACACAGGGAATAACCATATTTAAAATAGCTCCTTTGTAAGTCAGTTGTTTTTTTCTTAATAATTAATACAAAATTCAATACAGAGCTTAACTATAGAGTTCAACACAATGGTTCTGAGAGACAGCTATTCAAAATTTGAACCTGAAATGTGAGATGATAGATAATTCCCTTGTTAAACCTGTATAGTTCCTTAACCCCTTACCTGACTGCATCCCTTCCCAACTTGCAAAGTATGTTTTCATTTCCCATTCGATCCTTTCTTGCCCTCCTCAGCCAGCAGGGCCTAGATAATGGATGTGGGTTTGAGCATACAGGATTTTGTTAATGAGTGAACCGTGCAGCCGCCGATCTGCACACATGCAGAACTGCGGGGCTCAGCATTGTTGGGAACGTGAAGCGCTTCCAGGAAAAATTTTCTGTCTTGGCCTATGGAGCTCCCCTTCCACTTTCTTTGTTTACTTCTTATGGCTCCAGGATGCCTCTCTCTTTCTTATTCCACCTCTGTTGTTACTTTTACTGAAATTTCTTTCCCAACGAAAGTGGTCTCGCAGTTATTCTCCTGATCCAGAAAGAGCCTCATGGCTTTTTTGAAGTTTTCCTTCTAGTCAAGTTTCCTCTCCTGTTACCAGCAAAGAAACAAGACAAATATAATTAAAAAGAAGAAAAAAAGCTGTGGCCAAAATTCTCCTGTGGGAGCAAAGAAGTCCGAAGTCTACAGTCCCAAGGCGGTGTGGTCTAGCTGTCGAGAGCATGGAATTCGAGTGTAGACCTGGATTTCAGTCCCGGCTCTGTCACTTGACCAAGTGGTTCAACCTTCCAGAGACTCAATTCCCTCATGCTTAAAATTGAGAAGCTGTAAGATTCAGGTATATTTCGTAGCACAGTCTGCAATGAATGACTTCTTTGTCTTGTAGCAATGAAAAAAAGAGGAAAGGGGAAAAGAAGGAAGCCTGACTAGTACCTGGATGGGCTACTGCTCACCTACTCAGCCAGCTGGGGGTGCCATCAGGAACCTAGGCAGGGTCATAACTGCTTCCAGTCACTGTCAATAAATATATGCAGTTTGACTGATTTCAAGTTTATTAGCCAAAGATAATTATTACATTTAAAGTAAAAAGTGTATTGAAACTGCCGTTAACCTTGTCAAATCGCTAAATTTGAAAAATGCCAGTCCGATTTTCACTTCAGAAATCAGATTATTTCCTTGATCCTTCCCCACATTCTTTCTCTTCATTGCTGGTTGCTGAACTGCACATTAACTTTTTAATTCTGCATCTTTGTTTCATCGCATACCCTCATTTGCATTTCTAAAATCAGATGTTCCTTTCATATAACACAGTATCCTAATTAAAATATTAAAAGATGCTTTTTGAATGAAGAGAATTTACATTGCCATAAAAAATTCTCAGAGTGATACAGGATGTCTCCTTTTTATATTTCAGTGGCATTTTCTCTCTAAATTATTTCTAGTTATAGAGTTAACCCTCTCAGCATTTTGGGTGGATTATAAGTGTGGAAGAAGAATAGGCAGCAAAAAATTGTGGCAAAAAGAAAATGTTGAATTCTCAGTAAAATTTTGAAAAACAAAATTTAACGTACTTATTTGCTAATTAACTCCCACCAAGGTGTCTCATTTTCTTGATTGATTGACTGATTGATTGATTGATTTGGCCTTCACATGCAGAGAAGAGCTAATCACATTTTTTGGTTCACGGCTCATTGTTCTCCTCAGTCTGTGGAAATGCATTCCTTTGTTTCATTTTGCTTTTCTTTCCTTCCCTGATCTCCATTCTGATCCCACTCATGCTGAGACGTTTGAGGTAAACTCTAAAAGATTTCCTTTAAATATCTATGTGTTTAGTGGCTGGCCCCGTGGCCGAGTGGTTAAGTTCGCGAGCTCTGCTGCAGGTGGCCCAGTGTTTCGTTGGTTTGAATCCTGGGCGCGGACATGGCACTGCTCATCAAACCACGCTGAGGCAGCGTCCCACATGCCACAACTAGAAGGACCCACAACGAAGAATATACAACTATGTACTGGGGGGCTTTAGGGAGAAAAAGGAAAACATAAAATCTCTAAAAAAAAGAAGAAAAATCTATGTGTTTATATGTATTTTACTTTAACTAAATGCTGCCTTAGTCTGTTTCCTACTTTCCTTACTTAATACTATGATTTTGAGGCCTGGACATTATTGTTGAATGTGCCTCTAGTGTGTTGCTCTTTAGCGGTTTTCAATTCATTGTTCTCATCATTACTTCAGGGATAGACATGGAGTTGACCTCAACTTCCTTCACCCACCTACAACACCATGATAAACATCCTAGCAGAGCCACATGTGAACTTCAGAGTTCAAAAGGTAGGTCACAGGGTGTACACATTTTTAATTTTTCTAAGATCTTCAATATGGCTTCACAAAATGGCTGAACCAGTTCAGTCACTCTCGAATTCCTATTTTCCCCTCTTTAGAAGCATGTACTGCCATTCTTCACTTTTATTTTTGCTATTCTAAAGAGAATAAGTGATAACTCATTAATTTATTTCCCAGTTCCTGGACAGTTCCAGAGGACGCTGCACGGTTGGAATCTGGACTCTTCCACTCACATACTGTGTGACCTCAGGCAAGTGTCTCAATCTCTTTGTCTTTCAGATTTCCATTGGTGAAGGAGAAACAAGACTAGCACAAAACTCATACTGGGGCTGTAAAAATATTATGAGCAAAGATCAATAAAACCACTTAAAACATGTCTAACGCATTATAAGCCCTATTTGAGTGTCACTATCATTTTTAGTTTATTTATCAAAATTTAAACTCCATGAGGGCAAATTTCTGTTTATTTATGTACTATTTTAATCCCAGGGCCTACAGTAGTGTTTTTACATGGTGAAGTATGATGGGGTCTGTGGCAGGCCGCCCCAAGATGCGCCACTGTGGTATGCGGATTACTTCTAGCTGAAGACAATAAAGGCTCAGGCTCAGCAAGAACATTCTCCCCTAATTGCATAAAACAGATTTAAAATAAAAGCCTGTCTCCAGGGCAGGCCATCACCATAGTTGACTCTGGGTTTCGGTAGAATGGGAGGATCCTCGCTAAGCCCACTCTTAGCAAAGTTTTATTTACCAAACGTTTGCTTTTCCATTTCCATGTGGGTTGCCTTCCTCCCCTTTGAAGCCCCAAACCACTACCCTAAACATCCTCCTCGTCTGTAGCTGAAGATACTTAAACAGGCCGCCTCGGCCAGTTAGCAGAGTTGCTCAGTTTTCCTGAGCCTCTCCCATGTATACATGTTATAAAGCTTTGTTTAATTTTCTCCTGTTATTCTGTTTCATGTGAATTTAATTCATTGTTTGGCCATAAGGACCCAGAGCGGGTAGAGGGTAGAGAAAATGTCTTCCTCCTCCATAAGAACATTGGTGATGTTGAATCTTTGTTGCATTCCTGAAAAACACTAAACTTAATCATATTGCATCATTTTTAATACATTAAGGAATTCAATTTTTTTGATCTTTTTTGTGTACTATAGTGGTATAAACCTGGAAAATCGCCCACCAAAGGCTATGTGGCAAAAAGACAAAAGCGTAAATTAAATCCTCCATTCCCACCCTCTATGGTAATCAGCCCTCCTCTCCCTGGTGACACTTGGTCACAACTCTCCCCCAAGGATTTTTCATAGCCTTTACTCTGGCTTTTCAGAGATTTCTTCCTAATTTTGCAGCATTTCTAAAGTTGGGCTATGGGAGAGTGTCAGTGGCCTAGGCTAGTTTTCTCCTTCTTTTCTTAACTTATCAAATTCGCAGATGACCAAATGCTGAGAGGAATCACCAATTCATTCAGTGAAAGAACTATGATTCAAAAAACATATTGACTCAAATGAAATAGTCAAAATTCAACTTAAGTTAAAATATAAGGTATTACATTTACAATCAACTTTTCTGTCATCAGTCAATGGAATACACAAAATTAAAGGTACTTTATATTAAATTATTGGGAGTATTTAGTTGACCAATTGGTCTATTATGAAATAATGCAATGTGGCTTCTAAAAAAATCGTTTGGGGATATCTCTTTCTGGTAAACTAGATATCCTGATAGAACTTTTTATATAAGAAACCTAGATCCAAAATAAAACAGATTTTTGATCCAATGATGACTTGCAAGTATAGGGGAGGTCTCCAGAGACCCTGCAAATTCAAATTCTTCTTCCTTCTCCTCCTTCTTCTCCTCCTTATCACCATCATCCGTGAGCTTGCATCTCAGTTGAAACAGAGCAGTGAGGTGTGTGAAGAAATGGGATTGTCCTGGGAACAGATGTCAAAAGGAGTTCTGCGTTTGGAGCACTGGTCCTCAGGCCAGTCACAAGGTTTTTGAGCTGAGTTTGGAGTGTCTATATTGTTCTGGACCCTTAAATTGGATTGAAGAGTTTCAGATCAGAGGCAATTTTTATCTTCTAGAAGGTATAAATCTTCTCTAGAAGAAAGCATTGCCCATTAGATTCATAAGAGTCCTACAATTAAGGTCAATAAATGAGCTCATAGAGATGTCCAAGCATACAAGAAGGGAAGTCATCACAAGTACATGTCGGCAGAAGCAATTAACATGGTTAGATAGCCCCTACCTGCACCAGGCTTCAGTTGTTGGAACTTTGAAATATAAGCTATAGAGTAGTTATGAATAACATATTTTAAAAATGGATGAGATAAAACATATGAATAAGTGACAAGTGACTATTCAGGATAATTAGGCATATTTGAAAAAGAAACAAATAGAACTTCCAGAAATAAAAATATAGTTGCTAAAAAATAAAAACTCGGTGCACAGATTTACAAAGATCTTATATAACTGAATAGAGAACAATTGAGAAAATAAATCTTAAGGAATTATTCAGAATTCAGTGCAGATAAAATAGCTTTGGAAAATAGGAGAGAGAAATTAGAAAAAGACTACAATGAGAAGATCTAATCAGAGTTCCAGAAAGATAGGATGGAGATAATAGAAGAGAGGCAATACTTTTAAGAACAATGACTAGGAACTTTCAGAATTGATAAAACACATGAATGCACAGATTTAAAAAGCATTGGCAAAGAAGTTTTGTTCACAAGATTGTGATGTGAGCAAAGTAGGTTCTGGGAAATTTGCAATGTGAAATAGACAAAGAAATGGCAATGATACTACTCAAGAAGAAAATAATAATTATGCTCAGTAATAGAGAAAAACTTACTGTCAATTGGCACTATTTGTAAATTTAAGGAAAGAGCTCCATATCTGAAATTTTTCTACAAGATTGCCTATGATATTTTTGGTAAAAAATGTGATCAGTGGGCCTCTCAAATCCTAGCACTGAAGAAAGTTATAGGATGTCAGTAGGATGGTAGAAAAAGAGGCTCCTGATTTTTCCTCCTCCAACAGACGTACTGAATAAACAGCTAAACAGGGATCAATCACCTCTGAGAGAAATTCAGAAACTAGTCAAGATGTTCCTAAATGCCAGGTAATTGAAAAAATACCCACATCAAAACGAGGAGGAAAAGCTGAGACACATTCACACCATAAACCCTACTGCTGGCACAGCGCCATACAATCGGAGCGAAACCCCAACTCCCAGTTTATCCATGAGAAGTGCCGAGTTTGCATCACACACCCAGGGCTCCAGCTTCTAAGGCTGCCACCAAAGAGACTGACTCCCAAATCACCAAGCTGCGAGCCAAATGGGCTCTCGGCTTTTGACAGTCCCCCTGGACAACAGAAAACAAAGAAGCAGTTTTAAATGGATGAGCAAACACTTCCCACAACTATCTCTGTTGGATCAGCACAGGGGAAGCAGACAAAAATGTCCAGGTCCTAGTTTTTCCGTGGGAGGGGTTTGACAGCACACTTTTCTGGCTTCTGCCTGAAGTACGGGCTTCTAATTAGCCTGCATCTAGAAGCTGATGGGGCTCCAGGAGACTGAATGAGTTTGTGGACACATGCCATCTCCCCATTGGCTCATTTCAGCTATAAAATTAAGTCTACAGCTTCTTCCTGCAAGGAGCTTGTCCATACATCTATCACCCCAGCTTTTATGGCAGCCACCCTAGGGGCTGGCTCCCAAATCACCTAGCTCTGTGAGCTGAGGGGGCTAGCCATTTGTGAGTCTTCGGGATCACTGCAAACAAAGAAGTAGTTTTGAAGGGATACCTGAGAACTTTGCTATCTCTCTGGCCTTAGCACAGAGGACACAGGCAAAAATGCCCAGCTCCAAGATTCCCCCCAGAAGGGATTTGACTATACACTTTCCCAGCTGCTGCCTGGAAGATCTGGCTTTTAATTAGCCTATATCTGAGAACTGATGTGGCAGGTAAAAGGCTTGCATCCAAAATGTAGGAAGAACTCTTAAAAGTCCACAATGAAACTAACAACCTGATTAAAAAATGGACAAGAGGTCTGAACAGAAACCTCGCCAAAGAAGATATGCTGATGGCAAATAAGTATATATAAAGTGATGCTCAATGCCTTATGTCATCAAGGAGCAGCAAATTAAAACAGTAATGACATATCCGTACACATCTGTTAGAATGAGGAAAATCCAAAAAATTGGCAATACCAAATGCTGGTGAGGATGTGGAGCAATAGGAACTCTCATTCATTGTTGGTGGGAACGCAAAATGGTACAGCAATTTGGAAGATGATTTCTTACAAAGATAAACATAGTCTTACCATATGAAGTAGCAAGCCCATTCCTAGGTATCTACTCAATGGGTTTGAAAACATATCCACACATAAGCATGCAAATGGACGTTTACAGCCCTTTTATTTGTAATTGCCAAAACCTGGGAGCAACAAAAACGTCCTTCAATAAGTTGAATGGAAAAGCAAATTGTATACATCCATACAATGAGAGATCACTCAACAATAAAAAAAAAAAAAGGTGAGCTATCAAGCCATGAAAAGACATGGAAGAACCCAAAAGCGTATTGCTAAGTTCAAAAATGAAAAAAAGCCAGCTGGAAAAGACTGCCTAAAGTATGATTACAACTATATGACATTTTGGAAAAGACAAAACTTATAAAGTAAAAAGATCACCAGTTGCCAGGGCGTTAGGGGGAGATAGGGTAAGATTAATAGGTGGATTAAGAGGTGAACCACAGGGGATTGTTAGAATAGTGAAATTATTCTGTATGTAATCTGTAGAAGGTACTCATTCTAATGATGAGTACTTGACAGACAATTGTCAAACACATAAAACTGTACAACATCAAGTGTGAACCTTAATACAAATATGAACTTTAGTTAATAATAATGTATCAATATCAGTTCATTAATCGTAACAAATGTACCACACTAAAGCAGGACGTTACTAATAGGGGAAGTCGTGTGTATGGTGGGAGGGTTATATGAGAACTTTCTGTATTATTTACTCAATTTTTCTGTAAATCTAAGAGTGTTCTAAAAAATCTGTTAATTAAAAAATATGGTATGCCATATGAAAGCAATAATGTACAACTAATTTTGATCTATGAAAACAGCATTTTCATATGATTTAACTGTATATTATCCACATAAAATACTTGTGTTAGGTACTGGAATGGTTTAGTTTGGTATTTGAATTTAGATCTAAAACACAGCTGTAAAGTATTGTTGAATTTGATTATTGTATTTGCTCAAACCAATACTCAAAAATTGGAAATAAATTTTATGATCTGTTATCTAATTATATTTCTATACATAGTGCACGGTTTCCAGATAGTCATTAATATTAATGCTGTATGTACACAGCTTTAAAGAAGAATTAGGACTAGATATAAGACTTTCTGAAATTAATAAAATATCAATATTTATCTTAACAGTTTTTGGTAATTTAAAAGACCAATTAATTTTTACTATAATGATGGCCCCTAATTTACTGAAGATTTGTTTGACTTCTCTATGATGATGAGGTAACAACCCAATGAAAAGTGCTGAATAACTGTGGTTTACGCTTTTCCCATCACTTGCTTTTGGAGTATTTTCTTCATGATTTTAGTTTTCAGATACTGTCCTGACTTCAGAATTCACTTTAGCCATTTATTTCCTACTACTGTTTCTTAACAAGGAAGGTGCAATATAGAAAGCCATACAGGGTCAAGTAAAAAGGTGAAATCTCCATATAAAGGGCATGACCACAGCTCAAGTGAATTCCATGCACCACAAGGAGGAGCTCACTCAATCTCAGTGATGATTTCCCTACTTATATGCAGATAAAGCAACATTTCTGGAGAGATAAAATAACACGTTCGTTTTCTTCAGCATGATTCCACGATTTTAAAGTACATAAAATTGTATTGCAGTTTTCACCTAAATATCCTTCATCGCTTGAGTAACGCCGAGTGGTACACAATTAGATTAGGCATCTTTTACATAGTTATATACAATGAGCCCAAGTGCACTCACATCGCTATGCTCGATTTTGTTGAATGAACTTATAACATCAGACTCATGATTATTTTGAAGTTAAGCGGTTCATTTTTATCTGGCTTATTAATTGATATGTAAGCATTTTTTAATTTATTCATTTGTTCCATAAGTCATTAAAACCAAGTTACTCACTGTCAACTAGGTAGTAGGCAAAAATTGCAGTGGCAAAGATAGATATAGGACATTTTGTAATTATACAATTGTCACTTGGAAAGTTATGGTTTATATTTTGCAATTTGAATTAGAAATTGATCTTTGAAATATTTAAATACATTCGGCATTTGAGGAAATTGTCAATATTCTAAGAAGTTAGTCATGCACATTTTCTATACTAAATACCACAAATATGAGTGATAAAAAGAACTGTTATTAAAGAAATCGCATCATAAATAAATACACAATACCGGCACATAATAACATTCTTCAGAGGAAAATAAATGAAAAGGAGCAATGTGAATAGTAGATGCTAAACATATTGAGAGAGGGAGAGAGAGAAATTGAGATCAGCTGTCGAAAGGGGCAATAGACTTCTTGATATAGGCACCTAGGAGTTATTTTAATATTCTCCTCTGGCTAAATCTTTTGTTGCACCCTATCCTGCTGCATAAAATCAACATCCATGCACGCACGCTTTACCCAGTACCTGACTTAGCTCTACCAGAAATTCTGCCTGTGTAAATACCTATCCTTTATTCTATCATAAATACCTTTAAGTATTGTCTTTGTACCTAAATTAACTTATATCTCTTTATTGTTGCTTTGTTATTCCAAACTTTAATTTATTTTTCCTATTATGGAAGGTATGTCCACTAAATACTTATAATTTGAAACATACAAAAAAATGGAAAGAAGAAAATAAAATCCTCTGTATATAATCTTATTCCCCAACACAATCAGATTGCTTAACATTCCATTTATTTTTAAAATTTAATTGAAAAGCATTTATGAGTTTTTCCTCCTAGGAGCCTTCCTTGGGTCCTTGATTTAGAATCATTTCTACATAGTTGTTTCTGAGGCAGCTTGTATGCATTTCTCCCTTCTAGGACTTAAAACATTTTGCTTGAAATATCTGTTTAATTATCTGCATTCATTCACCCTCCCAACCCTGCCCCCTCCCTGACAGGTTGTAGACTCTAAAAAAGGAAAGACTCTTTCTGTTTATCTACCACTATATTCCTAGCAACTAACAAAGCAGTGTGCACATAGTAGGGTTAATAAATATTTGTTCCATATATGAGTAATGATCATAAAAGTGTGTATCTTCCTTGTGCAATTAACATAATATCATAAGTATTCCTCCATATTACAGTATTTACTTTTAAGTATTTTTATGAGGTGCACCATCTGTTCATTGCGTAAAAATCAATTTCAAGATTGTTGGACTCTTTGACTTATGTTTATCACCACTATAAACCAAGACTCTTAGCAGTGCAATTTCCCTCATCAATTCCTACTATATCCTACTCCCTCTTCACATCTGTAAACTGCAACTAAATCTTTGTTAAAAATAAGATAGGAGCAAAGTCCTAATTTGAAGACTAATGAGCATGGCAAAGCTAATGAGAAAAATCCTAAAACTTCCTCTTTAGTTCTTTATGCCAGTGGCTTTTTTCGTAATTTAACGACATCACAGTAAGCATGAAAGACCTTCCTCTTTCTTTTTAAAAAAATATAGCCTCTGTTACTCTAGTTAAATTTAAAATTCACTTTATGACTCTAATCACTAGATTTTACATAAAAACACTAAACAGAGCTTGGAGAAATTTTCTATCTTTAAATTTATTAAATTTGTTATTTTAATATCTGGTGGTGATCACTTATTCATTCACTAATATGATGAGCTATATAATAAGTGAGGTAGTGAGTCCTGGTTTAGTGAGATGAGCAGCCATGTAAACCAAAATTTATTACGCAAGATCAGAGCTATTAACAATAATATGTAAAGTATGTAAAGATAAGGGATCTTTATTTCCTGTGTGTGCCCTTTCATTTAGGAAATTGTAAACGGGAAGCTTCTGCAACAGGTAGCTGTAGTCTAAGACTTAGAGAAAAATTTTCTTGATGGTTAAGGGAAGATTTATTATATTTTAAAAATAATTTTTATATTAAAGTATATAGCAGGGACAACATCCTAACTTTTCTGAAAGAGATATAAAATATTCAAGCAAGTTCATTTTGTATAGTTTAGACAGGGGAGAATTTGTATTGACAATTAGAAATCTACATTCTTAATATATAAAATGTCCACACTAAGTTATCAATAAGAAAAGTGTGCAGATCTATATAAGCATTGTCTCTTGACTCATTTTTAAAAAGCTGTTTGGAAGCTTAATAAATTGCCGAGCCACACTCAGTTACATATGAGAAAGGGACTTCCGTACATCTTCGAGATAAGGCTTGGATTATCATCATCGTGAAAACGTGAATCAGTTTAAAATAAGTTTTTTTGTACTAGAATGACATCTCTTTTAGTTGGGAGTTCTGGATCTTTTACGCAAATATTGTTACCTGAGTATATCTGAAATTTCCTTTTAGAATCATCTTCAAAGTAAGGACAGATCAAAGTGCAGGCTCCTACATCAAAACAAGCAAGGCCTTTTTAAAAACTCTTATTTTTGCCTTAGTTCAAAGCAAGTTAATAGATGCTATCTTTTCAACATCATTATAGGGAAGCAAAATTTAACATTGGAGCTCTCATATGCCTACCCGGAAGAGCAAGAGGGATTTGTAAAACAATAAAAAAGTAGGAAACTGTGTTGTTTTACACACTGAGGAAAACAGCAGCAAGCTGGTGCTATAAAAGTAATAAAGACACACAGTGGAAGCACCTGTAAAATCTTTGCTCACACTTTTATCTTAGCACTTACCACACCGGACTGGGATGAGATGCTTATATTTTGTTCTCTTTACTGTATAATAAACCTCTGAAGGAAAGGACAATGTCTTATGTATCTCTGTTTCATTAGGACCTTGAACAAATGCCCGCCTCCCAGTAGCTCCTTATTAAGTGTTTAAAAAACTGATGATAATAACAATAATAAAAGTCCCTTCAATAATGGAGTGTTCTGGAATAACTACGTCATGGAGAAAATAGAACTTCGCTTGTGATTAATTTTGTCATATGTAAAACTTAAAAGGACTTGTAAATGGACTAATCCAATAACATTTGCTCTGGGGCATTTTTCCATCCATTTAAACAAGTTCCTATATTTTACTTTAGGGTATAAAAACAGATAAAACGACACTATTACATTAAGGATATGAAGCTTACTTTAACCTTTAGTTTCCTTTAAAAATGCAGTCATGTTTCACTAAATGAGAGAATTCATAAATTAAAATTAGTCATTTGTAATAGTTTAAGTGAATTACACAAAGCTCTGAATAAAAGAGATGTTGCCATATGAACACGCATTCTATTTTTACATTGTTTGTAAAGAATATAAACAAAATAATGGGATTACTGATATTTCATATGGACTGAAATGAACGCTTAGATTTGCTATATACAAACCTACTATAGGGGCTGGCCCAATGGAACAGTGATTAAGTTTGCACGTTCTGCTTCGCTGGCTGGGGGTTCACCAGTTTGGATCCCAGGTGGGAATCTGCGCACCGCTTGTCAAGCCATTCTGTGGCAGGCGTCCCACATAAAACAGAGGAAAATGGGCAAGGATATTAGCTCAGGCCCAGTCTTCCTCAGAAAAAAGAGGAGGATTGGCGGTAGATGTTAGCTCAGGGTTAATCTTCCTCAATAAATAAATAAATAAATAAATAAAATAAAAATCTGCTATACATTCATGGCAATATCAACATTTAATAAGAAAGATTATAGCTGCCAATAAGCCAAACATATTAACCATGGACATGATTGAAAAAATAACCTCTAGACTCAATGTAGTTTTAAAAACATTGATATTTCACTCACTCTCAATGTTCATGAGATGTCCCTTGGAACTAAAAAGCTAAACAAAACAAAACAAAAACTATCAATGATTAAATAAGTGTAGGGTATGCTGAGAAAACAAAGTTTAAAACTTTATCGCAGTACTGCCCAAATCCTAGAATATGCTAAGGTCAGTTTGGAATGTCTACGTGGGTGCTATAGTGAGCTGCATTTTGCAAAGGTATTTGGTGATGCAGCTACTGGGCCTTTTTCAGGAGGAACACATTTTAGCCCTTCCTAGCACAAATGTTCTATGGCACATACTTTGGAAAATTCTGGGCTATCAATTGGCCTCCATCAGATAGCAGTACTGTGTCGTTGAAACAATGAAATACAATTGAATTGCTGTTTGGTAAGCTTGGAATTGGTATATGAACACATGGTTCTCCATGAATGACTCTCGTTTGTTCACAAAGATAATGAACATGGAAAAAATACTTCAAGAATTTTAGTTGCAAAAGGAAATAAAGAAATAGTCTCTTAGAAGAAGGAAATACCTATTGAAGTAGGTTGAAATGGGAAGGAACTTGTGGGGAGTGAGCTGTGGAATCTGTAGAAAAAGGAAGACTTACTGAGTATCAGTCCCTGAGAAGGTAGGTGAGGACTGACTTCTAAATACAGACGGGAGAAGTAGATCTGGATAAGAGAAGTGACACGTGGTCTAATGTAGAAAGAGAGCATAAGGGCAGATATAAATCTGTTTGCAATATAGGTTTCTCTGTAAAATGGGATCGGCAGTAAATCATGAACTTGAAGTTTCTTTGTTGGAGTTTTGGGGAATCTTCAGAGCAGGCATTAGAGGAGAGAGATGGTTGGAATTGTCCATGGTTACAACATCTGACTATGGCTATTTGAGTAGAATGTAATTGCAGCCTAGGTCTGAAAATTGAATACAATAAAAAAAGAAAGGCATGTGGGGTGAGGTGTGTGTGTGTGTGCGCGCGTGCGTGCGCGCATGTGTGTGTGTCTATGCTTGTAAGTTAAAGGACTTCAAGGAAGAAGTGCAATTTAATCAAAAGAACCTGGGCTTGGCCTCACAAGAGATTAGATTCTATTCTTGTCCTTGATTGTTTTGTTAAATGGCATTACATAAGTGATCTACTCTCTCTGACCTTCAGTATTTCCAACTTAAAAATAAGGGGATCTTGGCCTGAGTGAGGTGATACCACTGTAGTTTTGATTTGCATTTCCCTGATAGCTAATGATGTTAAGCATCTTTTCATATGCCTGTTGGCTATCCATATATCTTCTTTGGAGAAATCTCTGTTCAGATCTTTTGCCCATTTTTTAATTGGATTGGTTTTTTTTGTTGTTGTTGAGCTGTATGAGTTCTTTGTATATTTTGGATATTAACCCCTTATCTGATATATGCTTTGCAAATATCTTCTCCCAATTGTTAGGTTGTCTTTTCATTTTGTTGATGGTTTCCTTTGCCGTGCAGAAGCTTTATAGTTTGATGTAGTCCTATTTGTTCATTTTTTCTTTTGTTTCCCTTGCCCTGTCAGACATGGGACTTGAAAATATGCTGCTAAGACCAATGTCAAAGAGCGAGAATGGCTATAATTAACAAGACAGGAAACAACAAATGTTGGAGAGGATGTGGAGAGAAGGGAACCCTTGTACACTGCTGGTAGGAGTGCAAACTGGTGCAGCCACTATGGAAAGCAGTTTGGAGTATCCTCAGAAAATTGAGAATAGATCTACCATATGATCCAGCTATTCCACTGCTGGGTATTTACCCAAAGAAGTTGAAAATGCAAAGGCATAAAGATATATGAACCCCTATGTTCATTGTAGCATTATACACAGTAGCCAAGACTTGGAAGCAACGTAGGTGCCCATCAAGGGATGAATGGATAAAGAAGATGTGGTCTATATACACAATGGAGTACTATTCAGCCATAAGAAATGATGAATTCCGGCCATTTGTGACAACATGGATGACCCTTGCAGGTATTATGCTGAGTGAAATTAGTCAGAGGGAGAAAGTCAAATACCATATGATCTCACTCATAAGTAGAAGACAAAAACAACGACAAACAAACACATAGCAATGGAGAGTGGATTGGTGGTTACCCCAAGGGAAGGGGGGAGGGCAAGAGGGGTGATTAGGTTCACATGTGAGGGGATGGACTATAATTAGCTTTTGAGTGGTGAACATGATGTAATCCACACAGAATTTGAAATATATTGCCATGTACATTCGAAAGCTATATAATGTTATAAGCCAATGTTATTGCAATTAAAAAACTTAAAAATAATTAAATTTGGATAGCCAACTTTCAAGTGGCCACTTGTTAAACTTGGCCAGCAGCTACTGCAGTGACACTACAGTTCTATATATTTTATATTAAAATGCCTGGAAATATGAAAAAAATAAAACATAAAAGTTCCACACTGTGACAAAAAAAACAAAAATAAATAAAATAAATAAAAATAACTGGATCCACCTAGTTAAGTTCTTAAAATTTAATGAGCATATGAAGCACCTGGAAGACCTTACTAAAACACTATTTCTGATTCAGTCAATTTGGCACCAAGGCCTGAGATTTCTAACCAACTCTTGGGTGATGTGATACTCCTGGTCATTGGAACCTACTTTGAGTTTCAAAAGTCTAAATAATTCGATCACTAATATCCTTCTACATTTATATTTAACTGTTATATACTGAGGACAAGCATGTCGACTTCTCAGACTCCCATGCTTTAGTCTCTCTTTAGTTTGGAGACTTTATTAATATATTTCTCACTATTATATAATAATAAATATCCACATATTCTGATAAAATTCAAATCTATGTGAAATTGAGATAATTCTTAGGTGAATACTACAATATAGTCAATATAGTAACATATGTGAAAACATACATGAACTACCTATTGTAAAAATATTTACCCAAAAGATAAATAATAAATATTTATTTTCTTCCTCCCTTCTTTTATTCCTATTTCTCTTCTTTCTCTTTTCTTCTTCTCCACTCTCTTCTTTTTTTAGATGTCTCAGACTAGAACTCAGTGGTAAGAGGATTAAGCCCCAAGTTGTCACAACTTGTTTATGACATCTAGAATCTGTGGATAATCGAGAGTTGATGTTATAGAATCACAGTAGTGTGGAAGGTTCTGCAGTGAAATTGCTCCCTTGCTTTCTTCCTCATGGGAATAGAATACAAACTAGTCCTGGAATGAGAGTGTTCGGCCTGAGAATATTATTGAGTATCATTTCAAATCATGCCTTGTCAGGTAAATATTAAAACTATCAATTCACTATAAATTAAGTGCTGCTTATATTCAATTCAGTTAACATGTATCAAAAACAACAAAAATATACTTTTTGATTTCCAATGAGAAAAAAACTATCACAGCTTTCATTTTATACGTCCATACAAATGTAGAAGTAGAGATCCAATGTCAGCTTATCACCAGAGGTATACTTATGTCTATATCTACGTCAACATTGACATCTTTTATATTTACATCTACATATTGGCCTCCTCTTAATATTACATCTATGTCTGTATCTCACAAGAGTTTCCTGAGGTCTCATGAGTCTGAGGACTCCTGTTAGCAGCAAGAAGCAAAATGGCCTGGGTCCTGAATTCACCCGCACACTGTAGGAACTCAGCTTTCTGCAAAAACATCTCAGTTATTTCTGGGATTTCCCACAGTTTCTCAAAGGCGTGGACACTCTCTTCATGTTCTCCTGCTTGGGCCCGTCTCTCACTGATTGTTCTCTGAATAGCTGGTTGATGGCCATATCTTTCCAGTACTTTGACCATCAGCACTCTCCAGAGAAGGTCCATGTCTAAGTCAAAAGAGCAGTTTCTTTGTGTTCCCAAAGCTGCAAAACCTTGACTAAGGAAAAGAAAAACATTATTACCTAAGAAAATAACCATTGTAAGACCGATATCAAAACTAAGTTGTCAGAGTATACGAAACACTTACATTTTATTCGTATGTTAATTAAAATGGTATCTGAGTTTGTAGTACTCAGGATCAGTTCTAAATGCAGAAATTCAAGGGAGATGAGGTAGAATGATATGAAAAGGGTCATAGAACCATAGGAATAATAGCTCAGTAGTGTTGGTAAAATAAAATCCATTTATATGCTCTCCAAAATGAAAAGATCTTTAAGAGAGTTGGGTCTTTGTGAAGCTCTTAGGGAAAATGAAAATGTGTTTGTAAGATTTGTAGTTTGAGATTACTGGGGACCCTGAGGAGCAGGAGAGAATGTGGGCATATGGTATTGAGCAAAAGACCTTAGATGGTAAACAGGAGCTTATTAAGTACCTGCTGTGATGTATTAGTTGGAAAATTAGCTCTATTGGTTATGGCATGATGCTAATGAGCCCAAGGTTGAGTGTTCCTGGTCGACTTCGGGGTCAGTTACGTGTGTTCCTCAGTGGCCTCTGATTAGAAGAAAGGCTTGGCAAGCCATTTACATGTGTTGCTCTGGCTCAGGGTACACAGCAATTGTGGGAACTCTACATACCCATCATTTCTACTGGAGGCATACTCTCAAGCCATATACATTCCACTGCTTATAACAGCAACATCTGATATATATACGTGTATATATATATATTGTCATGAGCAAAAATGAAATTACTTCTCTCAGTTGTTTTATTTATACTTCCCCTTGATGTTAGTATTGGAAAATGCTGTGATGAGATTTCAATAAAGCATTTTGGTATGATGTATAAGAGGTCATAGAAATGTTCATATACTTTAACCTAAGAATCTGTCTTCTAAAAATTTAGCTTGGAAAATAATTTGATAACTAAAACAAGTTATATATATATAAATTTATTATAGAGTTGTTTGTCAGGCAAAATTGAATGCAAGTTCAATGAAATGTCAAATCATAGAAGAATGCCTTTTTCAGTTTTAGAACATTACTGTATAGAATATTATGCATGAATAAAATAAAACATAATTATGGCAATTGAAGGAGAATATAGGGAAAACTTATGCAAGAATGCTGGGAGAAAAAAGCAGCATGAAGTGTTAAGTACATTATGAATACAAGTTTTGAATATTTTAATATGAATACCACTATTTGAATACACACACACATACACAGAAACAAAAAATATAAGAACCCTGTTGAGTTCAAGTGGGGGCAGGCAATATATTCAATAGATTAGCGCTCTAATACATAGGTTCTGCAAAACACACAGACATGGTTTTGAATTTTGGCTCCTCCGCTTACTAACTATGTGATCATGAATCAATTACTTAGACATGCTGTATCTCAGTTTGCTCACCTGTAATTCTGGAACAATAAAGATTATTCATTCTAAGGAATTATTCTATTATTCTTAGTCTATTCATGAGGATTATTAATTATTACCTTATGAGATAATTCTAGCTTCATAAGAAAGTTTGACTACTGAATGAGATGATTTATGCAAAGCCTCTGATCATATACTGGTACTCAATATATAATTGTTATTAGAGCAATGATAATAGCAATTATTATTTTTGCCATTAGTGATTATGTATTTTTGCAGTTTTCACTCTTTAGTCTTAATAGTGATAGCAGCAGACATTGAAATGCTTACCCTTTGTCAGGAAGGGATAGAAAGCCTACACTTCAGAACCAGGCATACCTGGGTTTGAAACCAGCTCTGTAATTTACTAGTTTTGTAATATCAGCAAAGTTATCCATCTTCTCTGTTAGTCCCTTCAACTGTGAACAACCCCCTCATGGGGTTCTTGCACAGATTCAAATAAGATGATGTTTGTAAAGCACTTTGAAATCATTCAGCAAATAGCAGTTACTTAATCTAAACTTTACAACAATTCCACAAGATAGTTATATATAAGATAAAGCTTATATATTATAGTTGAGGAAACTGAAATTCAGAGTCAAGAAGATACCCCAGCTGCACCGCCAACAAGAGAGGGTCAGGATTTTAACTTCTATTTGTCTGACCTCAAAGACTATGTTCATAATTTGTACAGAATACTATGACTTTTCCTGACTATTTATAAATAACCGTTGCTATAGCCACATCAATTTGAGGAAAAAATAATAGTAAATGGAGGGCTGGAATTACAGCCAGCTTGAATTCTATTCTATGGGGGGGATGCTGTTGGAGGATGTGGGGAGTAGAAATGTGCAGGTTTTCACAATTACTGTCCTCTTTTCATTCTGACTAGGGCCCCTGGGTCCCAGGCTGCAGTGTCACACATTGTCCTGGCTCTGCCACCAGCACAGCTGCTGCAGTGCTCTGTTACCCTCATCGTGCTGCTGTCTCTGTTGCTTACTCTCCTCACTTCTCTCCCATCACATCCATACAGCCGAGTTCAGGGTAAGGCCCTCCGAGACATCTGAGATATCTTCTCAGCTTGATGTTGAATGACTTACGTGCTCAATTCTTCCTTCCCCAGCCCAGGAGGAGTGGACTGTTCAGGCTCCTTGTCTCTTTCCCATAGTGGAACTCCTCACCCAACCCTTCTGGGGATGCAAATCTCCTGAGGGTCTGAGAGTTAGGAAAAAGGGATGCTTGAAGACACTCCACTACTAACTGGTATCATGGCCACAAAGTGAGACCATTTCACTATCTGCCTTTGCAAGTTGACTTTGTGTTGGAAAATGATAAAATAAATAGCAGCTCTTTGTAACATAGCATAAAAAGACACATGACATTTAAATCAACATGTTGTTAGTATCTTCACTTGTTTCAATAAATGTTAAGCAGAAGTGTGTTTATTCAAATAATTTCTCCACAGTCAAATGTTTGCCCTTTATATTCAGGCTCCCATACCTTTTTCCATTTGGAATTGCGTCAGTCTTACAGCTGAAGGCAGTGATGTGCTGACAGAAGGTGAAGGCTACATGATCTGATTTCTGATTAAGTTTGCTGTTTGCTGTTCTAAAAGTTTGGATAAAAATTATTTTCTTTTAAAATTGAGAGTGAGCGCCTCGCAAAGACTAATCTCAGTAAATAATATTGGGGGAACTCAGGGTGCCTGAGATGAGTAGTACTTAGCTCGTGTCATCTTAGCTGGAGAAGGAGTGATTTTCTTATTGGAAATGTGAGTGTGTGTTTGATGTTTGTGAACCTGTTCTTGGAACTTCCTTTCTTTCCATGACTCATGAACCAAATGTAATGATTTTCCCTTTTCCTTTCATCCATGAAAGTTTTTCTTTTTCTCTTTTTGCCTTTTAATTTTTCCTTCTTTTCCTTAATTGGTTCCCACCTCTATTTCTAGATTATATTCCCTCCACTGTAGAGTACATAACTATAAAAATGTCCAAACCTACATTTCTATCTCTGAATTCTCCCTTGAAGGATAGTATCAAATCTCCAAATACCAAACGTATATTACTTGAGTACCTTCATGCCACCTGATACTTAACATTGTCAAAACAAAATTCATTAATTTCCCTCCACATCAACTTTCTTGATGTTTTTCTGTCATCACCAATCTATCCATAGATGAAAAATCTCTATATCTTCTAGGATCACATTTCTTGTTTTTCCTCATCACATTCAATAAAGTACTGATTTCCATTTTTTGTTTATAACGTCTTTGAGATTTCTACCTTTCTCTTAGAATAGTTGGAGAATCACATTCAATAACTGGACATATTAATATCGCAAACTTATGTTTGAATGTTGTGACAGCCAGCCTCCAAGATGACCCCCAATGACCTCTACCTCCTGATATTTACGTCCTTTTGTAACTTGTTCCCACATTGTATTAGGCTAAGTCTGAGTGGTTAAGAAAACAGAAGAACTGACAGTAATGTTACTTCCAAGATTTAACTATGAAAGACACTACATCTTGGCCATACCCTCTCTCTTGATCTTTTCTCTTGGCTCTCTTCTACCATGTCATAAGAAGGCCCATAAGGAGGTCCATAGGCAAGGAACTGAGACCACTGTCCAAGACCCAGTGAAGAACTGAGGCCTACTGCCAGTACTCAAATGAGCAAGCTTGGAAGTAGATCCCTCAGGCCCATTTAAGCCTTTTGATAACCACAGACCCAGTGGATAGCTTGTTTTCAGCCTTATAATAGACCCACCATCAGAGACATGTAGTTGAGCTTCTTCCAAATTCCTGACCTGCAAAAACTGTGTGAGAAAATAAATGTTGGTTTAACCTAAGTTTTGGTGTAAATTGTTGTGTATCAGTCCATAACTAATATGCCTTTCTAATAATTGTCTTGGAAAACTAAAGAATGGAGAGGAGTCCAGCAGAACTCTGCTGGAGTAACACAGTCCTGGGGAGAGAAATCTGCCCCCCGAGTGGAGAGAGGGCTCAGTGGCCCTTGGAGCAAGGACAACCTCTGTTGGAAAACATAAAGGATTATGGTCAGAAGAGATGTTAAAAGTTATGTAAGTTCACCCAAGGCAACTTTTTCCTCTGCAGTTTCTTGGCAAGTGGCTGAAAGGATCTGAAATGAAAAGAAGAGATTCACTTAGGATGTTTGAAAGCTTATGATAGCTGTAGTTAGGACCCAAGTGCAGCTCAGGCTCTGATGAAACTGAGAAAGCACTTGCTTCTTTACCTCTTAATCTCCCAATTATAAAATATTAATTGACAAGCCTAAACCTATCCATACGATAAATTTAGCAAAGCTGCTGGCACAATGTGTGGAATAGTTGGTGTACAGGATGCTTTTTACTCTAAAAACAAAATATTCTTGCAGTGTTTCATGTTCAAGAACATATTCATCCAACTCCAAGTGTTTGGGCCAGACTTCAGGTAACAGGTCATCTTCATCAAAGAAAGCAAGAGGTCCTTAGAAGTAGACTTAGCTGTAAACTGGCAGCACATTCTCGGTATCATGCTGCCTTACAGAATCAAGTGAGAACTAACGCAGCATCAGTCTCCATGGAGGCTCTCATGAGATAACATCTTTAGCAGTAGCTTTATGTAACTTGTTACTGGCTTTAAATGTGTTCTCCTAGGAGCTGCTGGAGAAATAGCTCCGAAAGTGTGAGAATTGATGTTTCCATGTCGAAGTCAACTTACCCACCGCGGTCTTCTGGACCTCTGTTATTGTAAAATTTGCGAATTTTAATATTCTACTAAGATATGAATCATTGGAAGTAAACTGGAGTCTGGACTTCCGATACAATATGTGCGGTTCTGTCTTTCCTCATGCTGGTTGATATGCTAAGAGTGGGGGACATTTTGTCCAGCCTAGGACTACTTAACATAAGTATACAAATTGGAAAGTTTTTCTAGTGGGAGTGACTTAATGGTGCCAAATGATTCCGCCTGACTTTTAAAAAAAGTTTCAAAAAGTGTGCAAGACTTTCAGTCTTTGAATGAGAGAAGTGATTGACAGGGCATATTATGTCAAACAGGAGCAGCAACGGCGGAAAGGGGAAAGTGGAGGCAGATCTACACCCATGCAAAAAATAAGATAACGCTAAGACTAGAGGAACCTCAAGTATGGCTGATTAATTTATCATTTTGTTTGATCTTGAGGTATATGCCATTGATTCAATAGATACAATATTATTAAAAAAATAGGATGGACATTTTGATACGTTTATTTGCTAAGATAGAAGAAGTAGAGTGAGGAATGATTCAAAGAATGAATACTGTTGGAAAATAGAGACGAATTAAACCTTTCTACAGTATGTGTTACAACCATTAGAAAGGTACTGGCTGATGATTCCTTACAATTGGAACCACAAGTCTGACTGGTTTTGTTATTTTGCACCTGATCCTTCTATTTTCTCTCTTGGTTTTTGTGATATTAACATAATTGAACTTATTCCACTCAGAAGTTATACAAATCTTCCTTTGAATGTTTTGAACACTTTAGAGAAACTGGTTCCATCACAGAACCAATAAAACTGTTTTAAAACGTAAGTTCCAAATTACATATATCACATGGGAATAACATTAAAAGGGGTAGATTTTTATGAAGCCACATTTAGTATGCGTAGCCACAGTAACTTGAGTTATTCATTGTCTCTTGATGAATGGGAAGACAATTACTATCAGTAGGTAGAAAGTGAGGCTCTGACCTCTAGCCTGTAGGATGGTATCAGTTAACCGGATATCAGCTACAGCCTTGAGAAAAGCACAGATTCACCAAAACAGAAAAGTCTCAGTCCCAGTAAGGCAAGAAATATGAGAAAAAAGTTACATTGCATCTGATGAGTTGCTATTTGGAGAGGATTATAATTTTGATCCAAGGCATATCTGATCAGTAAAGCAATGGCTCTCTCAACTTCTACATTTAGCAAGACCCACCAGCTGGCTCAGAGAACTTGGGAGGGAAATTTTACAGAGAACAAATTTATAACCAATCCAACTGCACCACAGCACTTTTCTACTGGGAAGCTGTACTAAACATAGAGGACGTATCAGGCACAGATTCGCTAAGCGTGTGGAGAAACTACTTTAGTCAACATGGCAGGAGGGTCATTGTATGAAGATGGACAACTTTGCCCTATATTTCAAGTTTTTGGAAGAATTTTGTAGTATTTTATGAGTTAGGATTTATATGCATTGTTAACAGTAACTCAAATTTTTACTCTTTGGTGGTAAATTTAAAGTATCAGTAGCTGGATTAAAGGAAATGATAGGAGAAGGGTGGAGTTGTAAATGTATAGGAACCACAGAAACAAATGAGGATTTCAGTACAGTTTGAATATTTGAAGGCCTAAGAAGTTATGCTAGTCATATTGTGAGTGCTGTTTCCTGTAGAAATGTGCAACAATATCATCCTGGTTAGCTCGTCACTTGATTCTGGAAGGCACGATTAATTCTGAGTTTCTTAGCATTACGGCCACATGTTTTAAAAATTTACAGAAATATTTTTATTCTCTGAATTTTTAAATTTTGTTTTATATGAAATTAGAAAATTCTGTTGTATGTTATATATATATTTGTGTTTTACATTTTTTAAAAATCAAAATCATCCTAACGCTAAAATATTTAACTGGAATGGTTGACAAGATTCTATTCAAGGCATCTCATCCTCCATGTTGAAAAGCTGGAGAAATAAAATGTTGTCCTAAGTCAATTTTATTTTTTTTACAAAAATACCCCCTCTCTCCTCAAAAAGGGGATTCTGTCATTTTCTGGCATTTCTTTGAGTCTCTGAGATAATACTTGTTATAACAACATCCCAAAACAGATGTTCTGAATTGCCAGGAGAATTAAATTAAAAGCTTTTAAAGGTAAATTGACTCCAGATTTCAAAACCATTCCAGGGCTACTTTAAGTATCCCACATTTACTAGAATTCTAATCTATGAGTGAAATTCTTGACATTCTTAAAATTCAACACATGGTGGCGATTATTTTTCATTGTGTTCAATAATACTTTTAACAATAATCACCAACTTGGATGATTTTAAACATTCTTCTCCCCCAAAAATAAAAAATTAAAAGGAGATAAGGGTAAACAATGAAAGGTTTGCTTTCCCTATTTTTAAAAAAACTCTCCAAAAAGTTGTGACTGAATAAGAGAGTTTTATCTTATTCTAGTGTGTCCCATAAGCTTAATTGTCAGAAATTAACTGCATATGTTCTGGAAGTGCTGCTGGATTTTAGCCTGGCCTCTTTAAATAGTAATTTTGATCATTTCCTCCAGAATACAGGTAGAGCTAATTGGAAATTAATTAAAATGATTAACCTCTGCATTCCTTCAGCCAATGAATCACTTTAAAAGATATCGATGGAACGCCCCAGGAGATCATTTTGGGTAAAATGGGTTAAAAATGCAAGAAGTTTAAACTAGCAACTTACTGATCTAAAATATTGCCCTATTTGGGGGTGTAAGAGCAATGATAATATTCAGAGGTTTACTTCATTTTATCCAAGAGGCATTAATAACATAAGCTTGCTACTAGAAGCAAAATCTGTTATTCCATAATGTAAGAGCATATGGAACTATATGTCTTTAGAGACATAAATATAGACAAAATCAGCGCAAGTTATTTTTCATGTGTTTTCATTAATATATGTAATTTCAGCTGATAAATTAGTGGTCACACATCCTAAACCAGTAGTTCTCAAAGTTTGATCCCTGTATCAATTGCATGAGCAACCCCTGAAATTTGTTACAAATGCAAATTTACAGACCCACTCCAGATCTACTGAATTAGAAACTCACAGGTTCTGGTCCAGCAATCTGGGTTTTAACCAGCTGTCCGAGTGATTCCAATCCTAGTTCAAGATAGAGAAACACTGTCCTAAATCAACATAGCTGAGACGGACCTCTATCATTAAAGGCACAGTCTCACACTTCCCAAATCTTAAATGTTGAATCTTTCCATAAAACTCAAAGTCCATGAGACTCCCAAAGCAAAGATTGTAATAGCTTCCATCTTCAGGCTCAGTGAATTAAACCCAAATTGTGAATTTCACAACTCAGGCACAAAAAGCCAGTTGTAGGACGACTCTCTAGGGAATTGGAAAAACCAGGAGGGAGATGATTTGGTCTCAATAAATTCTGGTGATTAGTTTTTTGAATTGTTCACATGTAGACATGTTTTATTAGTTTCCAATTCTAAAGCAAAATGAGGCATTGGCTATTTTGGAACTTCCCACCCAACTATGAAATATATATTACTAACACTACTGCAAAGAGCTTTCCTTGTTTGAATCCTTGAAAAACAGTTAGAGGGTAAGGATTTCCTAATGTCTAAATGCAATTTGAAGTTCTGTTCATTTTTGGAACTCTTTGACTCATACTGATGATGAATAGAAAATAGCAGCACATTGGACTTTTATGTCTTCACCATAACTCCAATTGTACAATTTAATTGTCCAATTTCTCCTTTATGGTTCAAAATGGGTTACACACCTTGGATCTGTCTTTATCTTTTCGTGTTGATATATTTTGTGTGTGTGTGTGTGTGTTTGAGGGGAGGGGCAGGGAAGAAGGAGGAGTTTAAACTCCTTATCGTGTCATTTTGCTCTGCATGAGGAAAACTAAAGCCATTATCAATTTATTATCCTGTGAATACCCACTTCCATCAATATTTGTATTATAACGCTATATACTTTATAATAACACATTAATATGGAAACTTATATTTAGTACTTTTTAAAATATGGATATTTCAACTGAGTTTCTTCCTTTAATTTTTATTTGATAATTGTCCAGTAAACTTCATTATTTATATATTTTTGAATACACAGATGGATATCTCTACAGATTTAATATTTTGGTTTTTGGTAAATTGTATGATTATTGAGAAAGTATTTGATTCTCATGTGAAATAGATATAGATAGATATAGGTATATATCACCAAAATGTTCTCCAGAAAAACTGGTATTGTGATCACTAACTACTCTCTCTCTCTATATATATATATAAATAAAAAATTTGTATATATGCTTATGCAATATATTATGTAATAGAAAATATTTACAATATTTATATATGTAATTAAGTTATAATGAAAACGTCAACTCCTACAAAAATGTAATGTTACGAAAAATCTTTAAACACAGTTTTAAACTACATAATTAAATAATTTTTAAACTATCAACAACATAAAGCAATTTGTTAAATAAAAATATTTAGTCCGTGACCTCAACTAAACTCACATACTGCTCAGCAAATCACTAATTAGCATCTTCAAGATGAAGAGCCTGGCGGTAAGCAACCACAACCACTCTTGAAGCAACAACGCATACTGAAGAATGTTGTTCAAAATCTCCTGAGGAATTTAAATACACACAGGTAACTGGAATCCACTCCAGATCTCCTGAAGAAGAATTTTCAAGGTATAAAGTTCAAAACATTTTGTTTTAATTCACGGTAAGAAATTTTCATTTGAATACAAATAATCTGGGCAATATTTGATCCATCAGAAACCTGAGAAAATACAGAATGTACAACATGGTGATGTTCCAGCTGCTTTGCTTTTCTGGGGCTTGCCTGGGAGGACCCTTGCAGCTGGTGTTTTGCTTTCCTCCGCTCATTCTTCAGCTCTTCAATCCATTCTGCTCTCTGCCTTCCAGGTACCCCCAGACATCTGATGGTTTGCAACTTCCGGCACATTGATGGGTTTCCTTCTCTCTTCTGTTCTCTTTCTTGAGTGACCTATTATTTCTATGTCCCTTTGTTTGTGAGCAGATAGGCATGCTTAGCCTATCACATTTAATCGAAATTAGAATTAATGAGACTGATCCAATGAGAGCCATTTTAAACTAGAAAACCCCATTTTCTTTTCTTTGGGGGAAGAAGGTTTTCTTCCAGTATAGATTTGATGATTGCTTTTGTTCTCATTGACCAGGTCACCTAACAAAGAGCACAGATTATTTGTAGTTTGGATTTATTTTGTTTGTCCTCTATATCCATAATCTACTTTTCATTTGTTTCAACTTTTGTTTTTTGTATTCAAAGAAGAGTTTTTAGATTGCTCTCAAGTTTCCCTCCATTCTTCTCTTCAAGTTGTCCATAGTGTCCGTCGTGCCTCTCACTGCCGAGGATGTAAATGGTACTTCACTGTTTCTGGTCTCCTGTATTGTGCCTCATCTCTTACCCAACACTCTTTCCACTCCAGCCTATTTTTAAGATGTTCTGCCCACAAGTATTAGAAATTGTATGGTTTTTTAGCATTTCAATTGGTGGTTCAGTCAAACATTCTTCAGATTTCTGTGAGAAATAGTTTCCAGTGGTATGCCCATCTTCAGGGTAAAACATTTCCTAACTTTGTTCTGCGTTTCTTCAACAAATGCATTTGTTTCTCTCTATTCATTATTAGTAAAGAGGAGATTACCATACCAGTCATTTACCAACAGAGGACTAACTCTTGGCAATACTCACAATAGTCTTTCATACATATCTACTTCCTTTTCCAAATATTTATTAGAGGTCAGATTGCCCTGCATAATTCTCAGTCTAATATATGTGGTCTAATTAATGCAATTAGTGTAGCTTTTTTTTTTTTTAAGTTTGAGATGAGATGGAAAACAAGAAAAAGAAAACAAAGAATAATAAAAGCAAACAAATAAAAGCCAAAGCCTAGTTTTCCGACAGTTTGAAGTTTTGGTTAATGTGAAAAATTCTATCAGAGTCCCTTTTGTCTTTCACCTTACCTATAGTACTTTGTTGACGTTATACCTCCTAAGATACAAATGTAAGCCCACTTCTTTTTGTGGTATCATGAGAATAACTACAGTCAAATTGATATGAAAGTTTGAATGGGTATTTGGAGTAGTTCATTGGCCAATAGCTAAGACGACTAATGCACAGATTTTTGATTAGTGGAGGCCCCCGTTATTTGAACCAGAGGGCAAATGAGACCACAGTACTGGCAATTTTGGTGGCATTGGCAAGGTAGGGAGGTAGTAAAGAAGATATTTTTCTTACCTTTTATAGAAGTGTTATAATTTTGGTGTCAGTTATCATAATAACTCTGAATTGTCATTCAATTCAAATCCATAGTTCTTTTGGTTAAGAGAGTTTTTCTTTAATTTTGGAAATAACTTAATTGATGCCTCAGAATCTTAGGACTCTTCAGAATCTAAACCCTGACAATTGCTGACACTCTGAGTACACCGTTTCATTCCATGTGGCTGCAGTTGGAGCACCCGGAAATGGAGCTCAGGCATTGAAACTATCTGAAGCAGACTGCATGTTTGTTTGGATATTTTTATAACAAGTTATCTTTTTAAATAACAACCATGCCAGTATTCATTTATTTCAACACTTCTTTGATTCTGTGGTGATTACTTTCCTTGTAAGATGACTTTCAGCTCCAAAAGATAATACTCTCCTGATCCTATTTTGCTGGCTGAGGGGAAAAAAATTTGTCCTCCCCTTAAACCAACTATTAAGGGAATTCCTTAATCCTCTCCTCTAACTAGCTCATTTTATCTGTGCTAGAACCAGAGTTCACTATTGCTGTGGCTATAGCAAGAAGGAATTTTGATTATGTGATTTAAGGAAATTTTATCCATAAACAGATGTCCATAGCTTGGGAAATTATTGCATTTCTAAAGTGATATTGTATTCTTTTTATTTCTCATTAGTTATTCACTGCTTCAGTTACCTACTGTCACCATAATATGCCATAACAAATAATTACAGAACCTCAGTAGCATATAGAGCAATAAACATCCATTGCTTACATCCGTAATGTGGTTGGGTTAGAAGACCGCTGATCTTGGCTGGCCTCTTTCACAGGAGGTATCAGTTGGCTGTTGGCCAAACTAGGCTGACCTTGGCTGGCTTGCTTATTCATGTACAGGTCAGCTGGCTCACTCATGTGTCTATGGATTGGCTGAGATTCACATGTCTCATATTCCTCTTAGGAACAGTGGGTTAGCCTAGGCTTACCTTTTTTTTTTCTTTATGGCGATGGCAGATGGCAAGAGAAAATATCCCATAAGTTCAAACTCACTTCATGCCTCTGCTTGTATTGTGTCTGCTAAAATCATGTTGGTCAAAGCAAACACATGGCCACGTAAGAGCTGAGTGGGAGGGCATTCCAAAGTTACCTGGCAAATCCCTGGATAGAGGAAAGGTGAAGAATCAGGCCATTAATGCATTTGATTAGCACATTCATTGTACACATGAGAGGAAGGCAGTTAAGGAGAGAGACATTGCAAGTCCAAATAGTGTAAAAGATTTCAGGAAAATATTCTTATTGTAATATTATCTCTTGGAAGTCTTCTCCCAAGTATGAAGTCAAAGCTGCTGAGTGCAGTTGGTAGAGAAGCATGTCCACGGGAAAACTGCCACTTTCACTAATTGCTTTCTATGAGGAAATGAAAATCATCTAAGATTTTGTGTTAGTTCTGCTTTCAAAACAAAGTATATGCAGTTTATTTTTTCTTTTAAAACTATTGCTAACCTCCTCTGCTAATGGGTGCAGGGTTTGATTTGGAGATGATGAAAATGTTCTGAAATTAGGTAGTAGTAATGGCTACACAACTCTGTGAATATACTAAAAACCACTGAAGCATATACATTAAAAGGATTAATTTTAAGGAACGGAATTAATCATAATAAAGTTGTTATTTAAAATCTGAAGTGTCTTCAATGTTCTTGTACATGTAAATAAGAGATTATATATATTTAATTTTCAACTTTTGTTTTGGTGCTTACATTTATGAACAATAAAGGAAAATTCGTAGTAGTTATTTTTTGCATGTAAAATTTTGAAATGCTTTCTTAAAACTGGTTTTGGTGTAGTTCTCAATTAAATGCAATATAAAAACTTAAAATAAAGCTAAATGAAGTAATGTAAATCAAAGTCCTAGAAAAGCATAAAGCACTATCAGAAAAGAATCTCATTATTATAGTAAGTAAACAGATGTAAGTTTATGATTTGTAAAGTATCAAATATACTATCAAAATGTTTGTCTATTATCTAGAGGTTTTCCCTCTCTGAGTTGCATTTACCATGAATCACTAAGAACATAATCACATTTTTCTACAAAACATAATGCAAGGACTCTATGAAGTGCGTGTTAAACCCCGAGTACAGGTGCTGGGAGAAAGGGAGGAACATACTGATGAAGGGGACAAGGGCTCTGCCTTCAAAATTAAAGGCAATTTTAGTGCCTGGATTTTAATTGAAAAGTTGTTTCTTGAATTTATTTTTGTTATTTTCCTGGATTCTTTTCACAATAGTCACTTTATTAGAAAAGATGCAATTTACGGATTTTCTGGCATGACAGCATAAGGTAAACATCAACATTATTAAGTTTTTATGCTAATATTATACCTTAAATTTCTCAAAAAAAAGGAATTGTTGATGGGACATTCTCCTAGGGACCTTGTCACCCACACCGGTAAAAGTACTTGTGCAGTCTTTTGTTCCTTAAATTTATGACCCTACAATATGAGTCTTCCTTTAGTCAGAAGCATATAAGTTAAATACGCCAAATTAAATAAAGCTTTGCATACACAAGAATTATTATTTTTTAATGTGTTGTGAGTATAAATTAGACTGATAATTTGATTTTTTTCTTTCTTCTTCGCAGTTGTTTTTTAGCAAAAATAAAGGCTCAAATGTGTTGGGTTGAACCAGATGAAATTGCCATTTTGTAGGCCCTAAATGGTCCAATGCTGACAATTTTGCTTACTTCAAACAAATTAAAGCAATACTGATAGAGTGTATGTTGAGATACACAAAGACGTACTTAGTGTCATTTCCTCACAAAACTATTTTCTCCTCTATAGTAAGAAGATATTAAGTAAAACCTCATATTGGTTGGTACTAAATTTTATCATGATTTAATCCCTCAGGATGACTGGTTCCTGGATACAGAATCAGCATTTCTGCTCTTCTATATCTCTGTGATTTTGTTGCTAACAATAACGTAGAATTTTTTTAAGATAAGTTATTTGCTACAGTCAAAACCTGTACCATTCGAAATGTCTTTTACTGGATTACTATCTAATCTGCCTTCACATTCCCTGTCAAAATTAATCTAGACCTGAAAAGAGGATGGGGAAACAGAGGGCAGAATGTGGTGTTTAATATGAAGATTTACCTTGAAAAGAATGTTTTAGTGAGAATCATTAAAAAGTACTGAGTATCATTGAGGTTTATCAAACTTTGAAATAGATCAACACCAGATAAACTGGCTTGAGACACGGGATTTCCACTTATCAGTACACGTATCTTAGTTTCTTTGTGCAGTAGTTTTTTTATCTGTATAATATCAGTCATAATATAATTTTTAGCTTCATTGCAGAGCTCTTATTGAGATTAAATATGTAATGTTCGTAAGCTCTACTTGCAAAGTGAAAAGAATCCAATTTAATAACTATTTTTTATTAGTTTAAAATTGCAACAATGCAATCATCTAAAAAATTTGACAAAAATAACCCATGTCTCAATAGTATTTTAAAGAAGTAGCTATATTACGCTAACAAAGACCAAAGAAAATGGCTCAATTTTTAAAACATTGACATGAGGTAGTACATTTATAATAATACTACCATCTAGAAATTCTTCCTCCTAGATTTTACATATAGGATTGCATTTTCAAAAGTTCATGAAGAAAAGCTCATTCAAATGTCCATTTTCAAATTTATGTGCAATCTGAAACACTACTATAGCCTGAAATCTCTCTTCTCTTCAATTAACTAAATTAATTTTTTTGTATCACAAAGTGTGAATGGACCTTGGCAGTTTACATTGAAAGAAAATGTGCTCATACAGTAAGTTGTCTTTGAAAAACTATAATCTGTGTATCAAATATAAAAAAATGTATTGTATTAGTTGAGATGCCTGTAGCTGAATATCTGACTCAAATTGATTGAATAAGAGAACATTTATTATCCACAATAACAATAATGTACAATTAGTCCAGGACAGTTTGACACATTGGTTTAATGATGTACTCAAAGACCTGAGGTACTTTTCATGTCTCTTCTCTGCTATATTCAGTGTGATCTTATGGTCATGGCTGCAAGAAGACTGTAGTAGATTCAGATTAAATATTTTTTTCTTAGGTATGCTTTTTGGTAAGGAAGATTGGCCCTGAGCTAGGATCTGTTGCCAATCTTCCTCTTTTTATTTTCTCCCCAAAGCCCCAGGACATGGTTGTATATCCTAGTTGTAATTCATTCTAGTTCTTCTGTGTAGGATGCCAGCACAGCATGGCTTGATGAATGGTGGGTAGGTCTGCACCCAGAATCTGAACCAGTGAACTCCTAGCCGCCAAAGTGGAGCACGCAAACTTAACTACTTGGCCATGGGGCCAGCCCCAGATGAAATATTAAAATATGAAAATATCCAGGTGAAAAAAGAGACTCTTTCCTTGTTCTCTAAGAAGAACTGAAACCCCTCATAGGACTTTGCTCACAACTCATTTGCCAGGATAGAGTTGTGTGCAAATCACAGCCAAGGGGAATAGGATTGCCATGTTGGCTGAGATAAGTCAGTCAGGGTGGGAAGGATGTTGGAAAGTCAACCACAGAAATCATCTTAACAGTGCACTGTTTCATTAATCTCATATAAAGGATCATCATATGCATAAATCTTAACATAAAAATACAGGATTCTGAGATGCCTATTTTTTAGTATTTAGAGGCAAGAGGAAATCTTGCACTCCAGATTAGCACCTAAGTAGCTTCCATTTGGTAAGAAACAAAATGAAAATTTTATTTATTTCACCCCACCTCATATACTTCTTAATTATGCATACTTCTGTTTTCTCTACTAGGGTGAGCTCTTCATGTCAGAAAAGACATTGAGTTATCTACTTCCCACAAAAACTTGAGAAGGCAAGATGTTACTCAGGTGGTCAAAATATTTTCATTTCACTTAATTTTCAGAGTTTGCTAGTAACAGTAGTTGAGTTACAAGAGTAACAGCTTGTGTACTCAGAATTTTAGTATTTCACTATCACATATAAATAGATGAAAAAGAATCATCAGACTTTTGAAGACTTAACAAAGAAAGGGAATTTCGAGGAAATAGGATTTCATCAACAGAAGTCTCAGAGAGAAAAAAACTTAAAAGTATTGCATGTATGAAACAAAATAGGATTCCACTGAAAGAAAATGTTTATAGAACAGAATTAAAATTGTGTATTTATAAAGATACAGTTGATGAAAATTTCCAGGAGGCCAGCTCCGTGGCCGAGTGGTGAAGTTCCTATGCTCTGCTTCGGCGGCCCAGGGTTTCCCCAGTTCAGATCCTGGGCATGGACATGGCCATACTGAGGCGATGTCCCACATAGCACAACCAGAGTCACTTATAGCTAGAATATACAACTATGTACTTCAGGGCTTTGGGGAGAAGAGGAAGAAGAAAAAAAAGATTATAAACGGATGGTAAGTCAGGTGCCAATCTTCAAAAAAAAAGAAAATTTCCAGAAAGTTTAAAATACAAAACTCAAGGACATATATAAAAATATATATATAGCAAAGTTAAAGGATCAATCCAGAAATACCAATATCTAATAACAGGAGGTCCAGAAAAAATGGAAGTGAAAATTATATTTAACAATTATGCAAATTTTCCACAACTGAATAATAGTTTCCAGGATGGTGCAGAGAGTATCTACAGCAAGTTATTGCAAGTCATTAGGTTCTTCTATGTGGGATGCCACGACAGCATGGCTTGATGAGTGGTGGGTTGAAAAAAATACCTATACCAAAACCAGTCATCTTAATTTCACAGCAGTGAATATAAAGCAAAGATCCTAAATTCTTGGAGAGGGAGAAAAAAGAACACAGATCATATGCAAAGGGTCATGACAACACAGAATGCCCTTAGACTTCTCACTGGGGGCAAGAAGAACATAGAATAACAACTTCAAAATTCTGAGACAAGATGGTGTATATCCAGCCAGACTACCAATTATGCGTGAAGGTTGTAGAAAGATATTTTCAGATATTCAAGGTCTTAATGCACATATATACCCTCAGGAAGCTCCTGGACTTTGTGCTCTGCACTGTTGAGCGAGAAAAACAAGAAAGGGAAAGAATGGGGACACTGGAAAGAGGGCTTTCCCACAGAAAAGGAGTGAAAGGAATTTGCAAGTTGATGGGCAAAGGAAGGAAGTCCCAGCATGACCACTAAGCAGTGAGTCTAGGGAGCAATTGGTTCAGATTAGAGCTGGAGGACAGAGCACCTCAGGAGCAGTGCCTCCAGGAAAAGTGAAACCGAACGTGAATGTATTTAGGTCCCTTGAGAAGGTAGTTAGAGATTTTTTGAGGATGAACTAGTGATAGTCGCCCTGAAAGGTGACCACATGAAAAAATTAACTCCAGAGCAACAGAAAGTTAAACAATATATGAAATGCAATTTTAACATACTACATAGAATACTCAACATGGCTTAGCTATGAATAATATTTTCATAGTCACAATACTGCAAATATTGGCTATTGACTTAACCACTAAACACTAAAAATCTGACTTACATAAGTCTGTTGGAAGAGAGTATATGTGTTGTATACGTATACATATACATGTGTTTATGCACGTGTTTATGTATATGTGTTTGGCAGGGAGAAAGCGCGATAAGAAAGCCCGCTCCTTCTCTTCTATTTTTCGTTTGGGGAGGTCCATAGATACTGCTTATATTTAGTAGCTTCCAAGTGAAGAAAGTGAAATGAGTGTAGAAGCAGTCATTATTCATTTGTCAATTCTTCTGTACCTATAAAAAAGCATGCCACGTGCATGTATAATCTCTTAAAATATTAATAATATGATATGTAAAGGAAGAAAAGAAAACCAAGGACTACCACGATATGTAATCACCTCCCCCCATATATACATCATTTAAATGAAATGATGCCTGCAATATAGGCACAAGATATCAGGCATAAAGTAGATGATAAGTATGTATGGAATACCTTGAAGAAAATGTAGTATAATAAGAAAATGATGAAACATCTCAATGTTATTTCATTATGAATATACAGTTCTAAAGTAGAGAATAAATATTGAAATTAATATTTCTTCAAAAACTTATGCTAGACTCTTGACTATCTTTTACATCTTCTATTAAATAGAAATAAATGATCCATCATCTTAGTGATTTCCAAATTGAGTATTCTGAAAAATTAACATTTTCAAATTTTGATATTTTTTGCAATAAAGACATTCCATTTTTTAAAATATTATTTGTATCCCACCAAGGGAGTTTGTAAACAGAACATGGATCTATCCCAGGATAGCAACTACCTAGGAAATAGGTCCAGATGTTTAGGATAACAACCTTCCACCTGCATGTCTTTAGGACCCCTTTGCCTTCTCCCTCTCTGCCTCCCACCAACTTCCCTTCTGTCCTATCTTCTTTAGTGCAGCAGATGTGGATTAACTAGAGGCATACAACAGCTTTTGAAAAATTGAACAGTTACAGATTTTATCAGCATGGTAATAAAAAGCGATCATGTCTTTCAAACTCAGAAAACCATTGAGTGTTAGAAAACTTTTAAATAAATTTATAATTCTCTCATTAAGGTTCACTGATTACTCAAAGAATAGTTCTTATGACAGCCACAAAGAAATTTGGGGTGGGGAAATGGATTTTTCTGGTAAAATACATAGCCCAACCTAAACATAATTGCTGCATTTGAACCCAAGTAGAGTTGGGGAGATGGGGAGGTTTGGTATCCTAAGTGAGTGGCATAAAGGTGGCAATTAAAGGTGAAATAGGTGCCCCGTGTAATGTAGTAGCGTGTCTTGGGGGAAACCTGCTCTGTCTAGATAAAGGGAACTCCAGTAATATCTTGAATGTACCCAAGGTTTGATCTATTCTTATGCAGATGCAATGCGCATGGTTCTGTATTTCAAGCTCCCTTCCATGCATGATGCTGTCTCCTGTGCCAAGCTACTGAGGGAAAGAAAAATGATTACGCTATATGTCCAATTGATTCTGCCTCTCTTGCGGAGTGTGTCACATAAATTGCATTTTTCCTGAGCCCATTTAGATGGAGTATTATCCTGCTGTGTTCCTTTGGATCCTGTACAGATTTCTGATTGCTGAATTGTAACACTAATCATAATAATTATCTATGTAATAAGTTCACAATATGAATTGTTACAGATGGTCACATTTTCTATCACAGAGCAATCAAGCTTATTTGTACAATCTACTTGCTCCTAGATAAAACAAAAGGCAACATGTAAGTTTCTGTATGTTCATCACACATTTTAAGTGGTAATTTAGGTCTAGTACATCAGAGAAAATGAGAGATGATAAGAATGAGTGCTAAAGAACTTTTCAATAAAAGCATATTTGGATTTTGTTATTAGTTTTACAGATATTATCATTATATATCCAATTAAATACTAAAGATTTGTTAGTTTTTAATAGAAAGCAATTTCTTTTTTCCTGTCTAGAATCTGAAATTCATTTTGATGAAAGAGGACATGCAAATAGATTATAATTCAAATATAATAATAATATAAGTGTAAGTTATTGAAATAGAATGTAGAGCATATTTATGACCTTCAAAAAATGGTCTTTAGAATTGGCTGCAATTGGAAGCCATTTACCCTCTGTCACTTTAAGAGTTGCCATGTGGTGTTTTAATTAATGAGCCAAATCTGGCCACCATTTACAGGTGGTGTCACGACTGAAGAGAGATTTTGCTGATACTGCTACTGATGCTTTGCTGAAGAGAGACTTTGATTTTGTGTTCTTGTTGCTGATTCTGAAACTGAGCCCATTTTGCTTACTAATGTTTTCTACTAGTGTGCGAGAAAAGGTTCATTACAGCAAAAGGAAAATTACTTCTTCTCTGACTTTTATTTAATATTTCATCTAAATTAAAGAAGACTTTTGCTTTATGAGGTTAACTCACAAAACCTACTCGAGAAGACCACCAACCTTAATTAATTGTCCTCTGCTATCTTGTATCTATTCATGACCAAATAGAAGCACATATTCATACACATCTATTCATCTATGAAGGTGATTACATCCTATGTCTCTGCTCTTTGAGTTCTTTCTTGGTTTTATTAATGGTTTAAATTTTAGCCACTAAAATTTTATACTGGCCCATCCTGAAATAAAAACCAAACATGATTTTTGCTTAGTAATTTCATATCATAGTCACTGTTATATGCTGTACTATTTGCACTGTATTCTCAGTATTGAAGTAGTTATTAGAAGTATCAATAGTGAAATAATCTAACAACTCTTTAATTACACATGACACTAAATTTTAAGCTAACTGTTACAAAGCAATTTGCATAGACACACAACAGTCATGTTACTTGAGAAATAAAGGATTCAAACATGTTTTGGAAAAAAGACTGCAGGGTGGACCTTTGTCTTTAGGCATATCAGATGGTTTATCGTCTTCACATTAATATCTACAGGATAAATTTCCTAAAATGAATGCAATCTTTCACTCTTTTTTTGGAGCTACAATTCTCATTTGTTTGCATTCCCTGAAGGCTTTATTTCCTCTTTATTATAAAGAATACGTCTTTAAGTTTTCTAACTTTCCAATTTGCAAACCAAAGGAATGAAAACTCTGTTCTGGGACAGCCAAAGACATCAATTAATTCGTTTAAACTCCAATAGAAAGTAACAAAGGTAACAGACAACATGTTCCTTTTTATGACCTAAAGATAGTTAACTGAATGATTTTAAAATTCTCCAATTCAAATAAATAATTCACACTCAATATTATGTTCCTTAGATATTAAAGGATGCATAGTCCAGTAAAAGTTATACAAATATGCCACAGAGATTTCCATAACTATGTGCTTTCTTTCTGATTCCCAAGGATGTGCCTTCTTTCACAATCATGTTGTTATAGAAATGACTTTTAGTCTAACCTACATATTTCTTTTCATACTTTTCAAGAGTGAAAGTTACAAATAGCTAACATTTATTTTGTGCTTATTCAACCATGTATTGTAGTAAGTATTCTATATGGATTATTTTATTTGATTTTCACAACTTCATGAAGAAATTATGAATATCATTCCCATTTTCAGTTCAGAAAACTGAGGTTTAGTGCCATTGCTTAGTTTATGTTACCTAAGTCACACAACTGGACCTAAATACTTACCTTTTTCACTCTAGAGTGAGAGATCTTAAACATAGTTATTTTCAAGAAAAGCATTCAAGGGTATAGAGAGTATAGGCATACAAAATAGTATGTAAATATCTTTTCTTACAAAATATTACTTCCAGATTCTGGATGTTAAAACGTCATCTTCTCAAGTTAAAATTATTACTGATATACATTTGCAATCATGGGCCCTCCAAGACCAGTTTAGCTGACCCCATCTCTTACCAACAAAGGTATTAAAATTGCCTTTCAGAAAATCTGCAAAGTCACGTAGACAGGGCATGCATAAAAGAAGAAATTGTGACTTGAAACAACCTCAGAACCAAAGATCCTCCTTCCCACAGAACCCAAGGATAGAGACTTGACCAGAACTTGAAAGTCGATCTCTTATCAGAAGTGAGGGATCCCTCATTCAGGAAAATCTGGTGTTAAAATTCCTTCCCCATCTCATCAAAAATGTTTAAAATCCCATCATAAATGTTTAGAACTGTAGGGGAGGAAGACATTTCCTCTACCCACTCTAGTCCTTCTGGCCAGACAGTGAATTAAATTCATGAGACAGAATAACAGGAGAAAATCCAACAAAGCCTTTAGCATGTATACATGGGAGAGACTCAGGCAAACTGTGCAACTCACCAAAATGGCCGAAGCTCTCACCTTAAATACCACCCTCAGCTAAAGACAAAGGAGGATGTTGGGGGTGGGGGGAAGTCAGTTATGGGAGATTACCAGAAAAGTACAGTAAACAAAAGTAAGGTTATTATGCAGATTTAAGTCCTTACCTTCCACAATGATAAGAGTCTAGCGATAAGGTCATCCTCCCTTCTTCCTGGTATAGAGAGGGAGACACCTATATAGATGGAGATTTCCTTTACAAATGTAAATGTCTCTTAACAGAGGGGAACTTCTGCTTTTCAGAATTTCTCTCCTGTTTGCAGTTTTTAAAAGTAACCAGCCCAAAATAATCCTCATTCCAGAGACACGTATCTTTGGGTGGCCAATTCCAATCCCCCACAGAACCTTGTCATAAATATTTAAAACCTTACCATAGATGCTTGAAGCCCATCAATCAAAAGCTGTCCCACCAGAATTTCCACATGCCAGCCTATTCTCCCTAACCTCTTAAATTTTGCCCCAAAGCCTGAATCCAGGAGACAGATCTGAGGGCACACACCCCCTGTCTCCCTGGAGATCAATTTCAGAGAATAAAAGCTGATTTCTCTCCCAAAGTCTGATGTCATAATTAATTGGCTTATTTATGCATATTGAGGAGAGAATCCCAATTTTGTGCTGTAACATAAATATAAAATGCATTCTTTTCAAAGATTTATTAACTTATTAATGATTGAACTAGTAAAAGGGTAAAGCTGTTTCACAGAGCATTTTGAAGAACCAAGTATTTATGGGTATTTAAAAGTTTAGAACTGGTTAATGCCCAACAGAGCAGTAAAAAACAAAAATTGGAGGTTTTCTTTTCTAATAGACATTATTTACATCTTTACCAGAAACAAGTTATTGTGTAACTTCCAAAGTATAAACCCTTAATTAATAGTAAAAGACTTACAAAAGTGTATTCCCCTAGATGATGAAATAATCCTTGAGTGAAGTTGATAAATAATGTTCCTGCACTCTCTTGGCCTTATTTGCATATTTTCAATATTTTTTTTTTATGCAATTATCAACCCTAATTCCTGACACTTTGCTTGTGGCTCTGACGTCATTCACATCCTGAGGCCCCCTTATCACTCAATCTTCCCCCCTAAGCCCTCTTCACTCCCTCATATTTTATCATTTCCATACAAAGTGTGAGGGTGGGTTTTTCTTTATCATACCTCTTTACCACTCTGAGGGGCCATTTATATGAGACTTCTTTTGTAAAACAAAAACATATGAGAAGTTTGTATCCATTCTTACCTCAAATAATTATCTTTCATTTTTATTTCTTCTGTTTTTGAAATAAATAAATTTTATTTTCCAGATATTTGCACTTTTTTTCTAGCTTCCCTATGTCTTAGCTTATCTTTTAATCTTTTGTATGTCTTTCCTCTTTCTTTTTTTGAGAAATTTCCTTGACCTGATCTTCCAATTTGTTAATGTATTTCTCATCTGTATCCATATGGTCCTTAATTCCACCTATTTTTATTTTACATTTATATATATATATATATATATATAGTATGTTTATTTTGTATGTTTTCTTATCTTTGTTTCATCTTGATAATATCTTCCTTATATCTTTTAGTTTATTATTTGGCTAACTTTAAATCTTGATAAATGGTCCTAATACTTCTCCTTCTAACAGAATCAGTAGTTGTGTTTCTCAAATGTCTTGTTATTTGCCATGGGTTCATTTTCCCTTAGGAATATAAACTACTCTGTCTTTCAATGTTTTTGAGGAAAGCCAGACTCTAAGTGTCAACTCCAATGTGCTAAAGGGATTTTGAGGGAGGGAAAATAAATGGGTCCAAGAATAGAAAGTCCCAGGCACCAATAAACCATTGGTAATAACTGGTCCCATTAAATAAATCCTTAGATTTATTATTTAATTAGACTTTACCCTTTACCTCCCAAGAAGAATCAGCATTAGCACAATCTCTACAATAGATTATAATCCACCACTCCAGGGAGTTTGGAGATGATGTGGGGGAGTAGCTGTCCAAATTTACCTTCCATCTCTTTTTGTCAGGGCTTCTGTGCTGCTCTGATTTTCTTTTTCTCTCTTTTTCTTTTTTTTTTTTGCTAAGGAAGATTCACCCTGAGCTAACATCTATGCCAATCTTCTTTTGTATGTGGGTCACCACCACAGCATGGCTGCTGATGAGTGGTGTAGGTCCATGTCCAGGAACCAAACCCAGGCCACTGCAGTGGTGTGTGCAGAACTTAACCATTAGGCCACAGGGCCAGCCCTGATTTTGTTCTTGAAGACAGCTGTATTGGAACTCTAGGTAGTCACGGGTGTGGGGCAGGCACTCTTTGTGTCCAGGTAGATTTTTTGAGAGGAATTGAAGCAGAGGTCCCATAGATCCCTCCCATTTCTACTCTCACAGGCTGCCTCCTGCCCATCCAAAGCACCGCCTCACACATATTGCAAACTTCTCTCTGTCATGCCACAATTTTCTTACATTATATTTCTAGTTGCTTGATTTATTTTTACTTTTATCATTAAAGTCACATAAAATTTGAAACAATACTTTTTTGTTGAAGATACACAAGTCTATAATAGGAATCAGACAATATAAAGTGAAAAACACTTATAGTTCAAATATAAATACTTCATTGTCAAGTTTCTATTCTATTTCTATTATTTCATGAAATGAAATAATAGTTCTATTAATGGAAATGCTCCATACTCTATAAACATTTCTCTGCAGTCTTTTAAATGTGTTTCATGGAGGAAAAGGAAAACCTAAACCTTTCAATCTTGTTTTTTTTGTATTATGGCTATAACGATTATCATTTGGAAATGCTCTATTTTACAAGGCAAAGAAATGCATCAAGAATCCTTGCCATTTATTTAGAGCTGGTTGAAAGATGGCATGAAAATCTAGGCCTTTCATCTCTTCTTGAATGCTTTCTTATTCAAACTCAGCTGGATCTCTGAGAGCAGACCGTTCTGCTTTCTTGCATTTTCAGTCAAGGGAACCTTTAATTCACTCTGCTTTATAATAAATCTGGGGAGAGCCCATTATGACACAATACGTAATGACGTGTCCTACTTGAATAGTACATGGCTTTCGATTCTGCAATCATGTATGTTCTCTATTCATTGATTTATTTCAGGCAAAATATGTGTAAAACAATAGGCTAAACATGTGTCCCCTCATTGATTTGACACATATTTGAATTATCCTAAGCAATTTTATGTTGGAAATGTTTCCTTACTGTTTGTGAAGATTATGAGCAACTGAGCTACTTGGCTATTGTTATGCAGGATTCAGAGTTCAGGTTTTGTGTATTAATTATCTTGCAATGTATTATATGCTTAGACTAAAAGTTTGAATGTCTTTTCTTTTGTGTTTAAGTTTTAAAACACATACAGCACGTGTTTATCTAAAAAACTGATAACAATACACATAACTTTTCTCTTGTAAAGACTAATACTTTAAAGTCAGATTTTAATTTGAAGAGAAACTCTATCTCCTAGAACTCAGCAGAAAGAGAAATCAGTAACTTGATTCCATGGAAATAAGTTGGGGAATGAATTTCATTTGATGTGTGAGATGATTGCTACTAACTTTGGGAAGAATTGATTCTTGCCATCCTTAGGATCGTAGTCACCGGATATCAGGATGGAGCTCTCTAGAGCTGCTGGTTCATCAGTAGTACTGACATGAATCCTTGATCTATTTACAATAGCACCATATCAACTTTGTCAGAGGCAAAAAAGGATGGGAATGAAAATGGGTTAACGCACAGGTGCTTACACCACCATTGTACTTTTGTGGTTCAGGCTATAATACAGGTCCTTAACACAAATCCCATTTTTCACATAATGTAATAACAATACTGCTGCTACATGGTGATTGGTATTATAAAATGTGCTGTGAGATAAATGCTGTTATTATGAAAATCCTATTAGCAAGTCCCTGTGTACTGTACATGCAGGGCAGATTTATTAACACACACTCTGCAGTCATTTTCCTGAAAACAATTTTACCAGCTATGAAATACTATGCAATAATGCCATTAATAAATGTATCTAATTGCAGTATGTAAAAGTGAAATGTTGAATAGCTTGAAATGGCTCCTGTGAATGTTGAGATTATTTCAAGTAGATGCACTGAGCAACAAATACACTATGTTCCCCCTTTTTTGTATGGCCACATGCCAAGTAATAGATCATTAAGGAGCATAGTCAGACAGTTAGGCTGATGAGAAAATGTGGGTTCTTTTACAGAAAGCTGTCAGTAGATGGCAATGTGACTATTTTACAAGGCATTTTTATTCCATATGGAACTAAAAACTCGAGATCATTCACATTTGCTACCTAAATTACTGTAATTTTTCCCCAAAAAAGGGCTCCAAGAGCCATTTTAAACTATTCTTTAAATAATTGATAGTTACAAATGAAAAGCCAAGCCTAGAATTTCCAAAGTGATCAAAGTTGTTTTAATTTTCCATTGGTCACGGTTGAATAAAAATAATGTTACAAACTATACCATCAATAACTAGGGATTGCAGAGCCTCCATTTCAAACTAAAGCACTTTTAGAAAATCCATTTATACCCTCACTTAGGCATTGTGACCAGCTATAGCCCACTGGTACACTACTTATTACAAGACTCAGAGGAATAATATTACATTGAAAAGTTTTATTTTATCTTGTTCTCATCTTTTCTTTTACCCTTCTAATCTCTTCTTATCCAAATACGTCACCTCTGCTGTTTTTACTGATATTTTCTATGGATAATCACAAGCATATATATTATATACTTATGCATATATATTGCAAGTTATAAAAACCAAAAAAGAATAATATATTCTGTAGAGAAATTTGGGGACTTGAGTTTTGGCTAATGTGGAAATTCTAAGAAAAGGAAAAATATGTTGAAATTCTTGAATAATTTTACTGGAAGATACAAAGATATTACTCAGCTGTACAGAATTATTTAATCATATTGGCCTTAAATTTGTGATTCCATTTTAGAATGTGTCAGGGGTAAAAATGAACATGTATTATCAGGTAATGGATTCTATGAATGGGCAGTATGGCATAATAGAGAGACACTGGTTGGTTGAAAAAATATGATTACTAGTCATAGTCTAACTTGTGGAAAAGTCAAGTAAATAATCTGGGTTACCACTTTATCGATAAAGTGAATGGAAGTAACATCAATATATAATATTTCTTCAGCTATGATTAGTGATTGAAAGTTTAGCCTCACTCTGACCCCATTTTGATCAGCAAGGCACACCAAAATAGGGTCAATCCAATCCTGGGGATCCTGTTCAGTCCAGAATCCCTGAGACCTGATTAGAGGCCACCCCAAATGAACTAGAACTAGTCAAATCACATCTCGGAAATTCGGATTTTTCAAGTTCTGGCTTCTTTCTTTCCATAATTCCTTGAAAGAAGTTTTCTTGAATGCGGCAATGGAAAGTTCATAACCCCCAAAGGATGCTTGGATCTACATTTAGATATGTAATTTAAAGAATAAGTTTGCCACTGTTTCAAAGTAGGATAGCATCCCTTATGGAAATACACAACTTAATATTTACATATGTTAAAGAATTAAGTGAAATAGTCAACTTGTTTTTAATTTTTAATTTTATAATTTGAAAAAAATAAGTAGTTCTTATAGGGCCAGCTCCGTGGCATAGCAGTTAAATTTATGCACTTTGTTCTGGGCCCAGTGTTCGCTGGGTTGAATCCCAGGTGCAAACCTATGCACTGCTTGTCAAGCCATACTGTGGCAGGCATCCCACATATAAAGTAGAGGAGAATGGGCACGGATGTTAGCTCAGGGCCAATCTTCCTCAGCAAAAAGAGGAGGATTTGCAGCAGATGTTAGGTCAGGTCTAATCTTCCTGAAAGGCAAAAAAAAAAAAAGAGTGGTTCTCTCTTATGATTTATTTTATATAATTCTTAGTAGTTTGTGTTTTGAGGACAAATACAAATTAAAAATATGAGGCTTACTTCTCACTGCTGAAATGGGAGAAGCAATTCCCTCCCCTTCTTTTTCTCAGATCATTTACCTTAGAAAACCTGTAATTGTAGTACTTTCTCATCTCTTTGAAATGTATATAAATCCTTTTGAAGACTAAATAGGTCTTTTGTTGGTTGGCCCTTTGTCAGCTTTGCGACCCAGGAAAAATCTTTCTCAAAAGCCTGCAAGCGCTCTCTCTGAAATATGAACATCAAGGGAGACAGCACTCCTATCTCTATCTCTCAGTTTCCGTGAGAGGGCAGGAGCCTAAAGTCACGGTGATCATCTTGCTCCAAGATGCAAAACCACCTCTGGTCTTGAAGGTGAGAAGTTTGTTTTACTTCCAGGGAAAGCAAATTAGCTAACACAGGTGGTCCCCCCATTATCAGGGTACATTAGGATGAATGATGTGTGACAAATGGTGCTGTCAAGTCCTCTTACTTGAGGACTAGTTATTGTTTATATTGAAAATGTGGATGTAACTGGTTGTATCTGCTTGGCTATATTAGAGTGAAATTTCTTTTGGGTTTTGCAATCTCTTAGCTGATTGCCTGAGATGCTCATTACGTTCTGCTGTAAAGCTTATTCAATAACAAAAAGGTTTTCTTTCTCTACAACCTTCGTGGAGAGGATTTCTGGGCTGGGAGAAGGTTTTGTTTTTAACTATATTTCCCCAATAGTATTTAATCAGAATTCAGATTTGATTTTCTTGCTTTGGAATTTCTTCCTACCAACTCAATTCAATCTTAAATATTGCTTTGGGCAAGAATCAGATTCTATACTAGTTACCAATTCCTATTGATATAGCTGCAATCTATCTTCATGATTGTTCGTTTTTCATTGAAGATAATCATGTGCCTTATAGCATGCCACTTTCTTTCAAAGACAGCAATCAAGCAAGACATAAGAAGAAAGCTCTCAGGGAAAATTAATACTTTTTAAAATAAAAAAGCAAATCCTTTAGATGAGTTTTCATTTTTAAAAAATCCATGAAGTTGTATATGAAATGCTTTGGTCAATAAAAATAGCTCTGTTTGGCAACATTTGTGGCTAAAAGAGTGTTAAAAAAGAAGTGTAAAACTAATAAAATACTAGTGAGAACTCTATCATTCCACTTGTGAAGGAAATGATATTTATCATTTAGAAGGATTTATGAATATTTCCTATTAAAATAGAATCTCTTTTTCAAGGGAAATATGAGAAGACAGAGACTTTGGATTTCCTTGGAAGTAGACAAATTAACATGATTGAGATCTATATATATATTTTTTTAAAGATTTTATTTTATTTTCTTTTTTCTCCCCAAAGCCCCCAGTACATAGTTGTATATTCTTTGTTGTGGGTCCCTCTAGTTGTGGCATGTGGGATGCCACCTCAGCGTGGTTTTGACGAGCAGTGCCATGTCCGCGCCCAGATTCGAACCAACAAAACACTGGGTCGCCTGCAGCAGAGTGCGCAAACCCAACCACTCGGCCACGGGGCCAGCCCCGAGATCTATATATTTTAAAGCATCTTTCCTTCAAATACCCTTGAAGTTGTTCTTTAATCAATAGTTTCATTAGACATTTCTCCATCTGCCATCAGCACATACATATGTGAGCAAGAAAACCTGTTCTGAAAAGTGATACTTTAATAATTATTTTCAAATCAAGTGTCTGAATAGAAGATTATATATCTTCAATTTTGCAAGACTTTCTTAAAGACTAATTAAAATTCAAAAACATATTTTTTCACTTATAAATGGCAATTTTCTACCTTTTAAAAACATAATGGTTTTTTCTTACTATACTAAACAGACTTAGAATAATAACCACAATATATCCATAAAGCTTTTCGAAGTTTTGTCATTCTTGCAATGTTTTTGTTATAAAACTGTACAGAGACATAAAACAAAGCCCACTGACCCACCTTCAGTTCCTCAAGAGAGTTTAGAAATCAGTCTTAAAGCATAGATTTGATTCTTCAAGAAGGAGTTGAAAGAATAGCATATATAACCTGAGTATTTTTAATATCTGAATTCTATGGTATACAGGCCTTCTAAATGATTAAGCGTTGAAGGTTAGAATGGATGTCATTCAAAAGACAATTTTCTTTGGACTGGCAATAATATCATAGACTGGCCTAAGACCTCAAAGTCATAAGTTATTATCAATCTGTCTTCAGAAGAAACATTATTTTATAAAAATCTCTAAGGTTAAAGGAAAAGACTCAACTTGCATTAAGCATCTTTTACCTCCCTTGTTTGAAGAGCAGTATACAGCAAATTTTCTATACTAATTTCCTCTGGAAAATTCCATGATGAATGATTGTGAAACATTAGTTTTAGGAGATTGACATTTAAACACTAATTTACACCAAGTATATTTTCTGCATGCAATCAAGCTTCATTGATGTCTTCAATGTTCTAAGTATTGTACCAGGTATATTTGAGTGCCAAATAAGACTGTGTGAGCTTCTACTATTGAAAATAAAAGCGTCTTCATTTCTTAATATGCTTACTCTAATTTACTTAGATTTTCAGATATAGCTTTGATATCATGCTGAGGAGTAAAAATCTGAAGGCTAAATAGAATCCTAGTCCTGCAGAGTTGGAAGTATCCTAAGAAACTTTTAGCTGGTTTCTTTCTTCAGTCAGAACTGCATTATCTCAGATGTGTGAGAATAATTCCAAGAATATTTTCAAGAATAACAATCTGTTTTAATGTGTAGCAACCCTGAGTCTAAGGAAACTGTTCACAGAACCAAATCTGTTACTTAAGAGAGTGTTTTCCACTTATTTTCTCTTAGGTGGAGTAGAATTTACTGAAAGTTTCTGTGATGTAGTCTACAGTTAATATATTATAGCCCCCAACTTGTGACATTCCTAATTAAATAAGTAAATTCTTTTATTTTCTACAATTTTAGTCATTGGAAAGTAAATATGCTTAGCTTATTTTTAAAGACATATCTTGATTTTGAAATAATATCTTGATTTCTAATCGTTTTCAGATAAATATATTACATTTCTAGGGAAGTCATTTAAATGTTATCTTTCTTTTTTTCCTGACATAAAGATTTTCTCTAAAAAGAATAAAATTAATACTTGCTTCACTATTCAATTTTTTCTAGAAAACTAAGTGTACTCCAGTGCTTAGATGTTTATTTTGAAATTCTCTAAATTAAGATATTCTTTGGGAACAAAGTGTTTTTCATTTAACGTGAATTAGATCTACGTATTTAATAACTAGTACCTTTAAATGCATAATTATTATAAGACTTCAGATATTTAGTAATTGCTTACTCTGATTCACACCCAGACTGATGGTAAAATCATTGTTTTTCTGTAACATCTTCAACTAGATTTATGTTATGATCTTATGAAGGCCAACTTGGTCTTGTATGTCATGAACAGGCTATAAATGGTGATATAGTTGTTTATTTAGGGCTAACTAACTTACTTTCATAGCAGCTATAGCAAAATAAAAAGGAAATTGGATTGAACAAACTGAAAAATGATTAGTATTTTTATGTGCTATGAACTCCAAGGAGCCATTGTGAAGATCACCCATCGCCAGTGGTATTGGCTCCTAAGTTTGCTATAATTCTCCCAGTGCTCCACTGGGAAGGGTCTTAAACAGCTTTTAAAAATTGTTTTCTTTCTTGTCTATCTAAAATAACAACTGGTGGTCAATAGCAATAGCTAGGACCCTGCTATGCTCAAAGCTTAGGAATAATTAAACATGATTTTATCCTTTTCCAAGGTTGGGTGGGAAAGGTTCTCACATACAGGTATTGGTCTTGGGAGAAAGTAACTGATTAGTGATGCACAAGGGGATAGTAGTAGCTGCTTACAAGGAAGTACTGGAATGGAACACTTTAAGTAAGAGAGCACAACAGCATGGTCTTGGAAACTATTTACTATTTCTCTGTCTGAAATGGGAATAAGTTTTTAAAATATGCATGAGTATAAATATCATAATATTGCTATTCATATCTGAATCAGGTATGCATTCCACACCTAATATTTACATTATGATTTCATTACTACTGTTGCAATTTACATTATTCATTTTAAAGGTCTTTGGATGTGTATTGTTAGATCTTTTTGTAGCTTCCATTCTGAATTTGCTACTGCAAATTTATATAGGAAAATAGAAAACATTCTGCCTTACCAGTACCCAATAGTATCAAATTTTCACTGTAAAATCTGAAGAAAATTAGCTAAGATTTTTTCCAGGACAAATATCTTTAATGACATTGTTTCATTACATCAGTCTACAGCACTAAATCTGCAATGCTGAAATCCAAAAGTATAAAAATCACAAATATTTTTTGAAACTAATTTTTTAGTAGAACCTTTCCAAAACAGATATAGCTATTTATAGTGTTTATCTCTCTTAGAGTGGATATTCATACATTTAACAGCATATATATTAAGGTTTGATTACTGTGTGGAGTGCCGATCCTGCTGTGAGAATTACACAATACACAATAGATGCATCAAATTAACCTTACAAAACTCGCCAAATTCTAAATTACGAAGTACACTTAACCCCAAAGGTTTTAGGTGAAGAATTGGGACTTGTGTTATTTAAACTATTCCATTTTGAAGTTGCATAACAAGTTATTTGTATACTATAGCAAACTAATTTGTCATTGAAGGTCATATAGGAAAATATTAGGGCAGGAAGGTACTTAGAAATGATGCACTTCAATTGCGCACCCTCTTTTTTAACAAAAGAAACTTGTAGCCAAGGAAGTAAATTATTTTGTTTAAAATCATGCAGCCAATAAGTGAATGATGGAAGAACTGACTCCAACTCTCTGTGCTATCAGAAATAAAAAATAAAGAGTGGACAGAAAGAACTTGCTATGGCATCAGCCAAGGAAAAATGTGGTGAGATATTGCAATTCAATGGGGTAAATGATGCTGGAACAATTGGGTATCCATATGGAAAAATGGACTTTGACCTCTACCTCATGTCATACACACAAATTAATTAAAAATGAATCATGATCCTAAATGAGAAAAGTAAATCAATAAAGCTTTAAGATGAAAACAAGAGATTGTCTTTCTTATCCTGCTATAGACACAGATTTCTTAAGCGAGGTAGAAAAATCACTAGCCATAAAAGAAAACCAAAGGATAACTTGGACTTCAAAACAAACAAACAAACTTCTTTTTTATCAAATGACACAATAAAGAAAGGGAATTGCAAAATGCAGAATAAAAAATAAACGTTGATGCCCACAATTTTCTGACAAAATTATCAGGAACATATAAAGAACTACCACAAATCAATGAGAAAGATAAACCACCATATTAAAAATCACACACATGGTTGAATTCACTTCACAAGAGAAGGTATCCAAAAAAACAATGAGCAAATGAAAAGAGGCCCAACAATATTAATCATCAGGGACAAGCAAATTAAGCCACAATGAGATGGCACTACACCCATTCAAACTGCGAAAACTAGGAAGACAGTACCAAGTTTTGCCAAGCTTGTGGAGAAACTGGAACCTTCCTTCACTCTGGAGGGAGTATAAATTGGTACATTCATTTTGAAACACTAGTAATGTTTACTAACTCTAAATATACATGGATAAATCTCACAGATATTATAGAGAGTGGGAAAAAAAAAAAGCCAAGACAAAAGGGCACCTACTATATGGTTTCAGTTACATGAAGTTCAAGTCTGGGCAAAATTAATCAACGGTGATAAAATTTAGAATATTGGTTGCACTGGAAGACTGGGAAGTGACCAAGGGAACCTTATTAGGTAATGGAAAAGTTCTATATCTTGGTGTGGGTGCTGATAAAGTGGATATATATATACGTATCTATATATACGCACACAAATTCCTCCTCGAGCTGCACGCTAAAAATTAGTCACTTAAAACAGTATATTTATGATGTACCTAAATAAAAAAGTGAAAAGAAATGCAGTGGAACCTGACTGGGTAAGTTCACTTCAGTTTGAAGCGCTAGAACACAATTCACAAAGAAAGTAGTACTTGAACTAGGCATTCATTCAACAAACAACCATTGTGTTTCCTCCATTTGCCAGCCTTTTAATAGGTACTAAGAATATGTGGAAGGTACCACAGCTGTCGTCCTCCAGGAGCTTAAACTGGCGGTCATAAATGATGAAGAGAATGACTAACTATAAGAGGGAAGATGATCCTAAGCTGGACAAATGGGTTGTGGTAGTGAAGTGTGAAAGTGCATGAATTCTTTAAGAGATGAAAAATCTTCAGTTTGATGGAGTGTAGGTTTCATGGATTAATATGATAATCCCAAATCCAAGTCTCTATTTTGTATAGAAATATTTTCATTGTCTTTCTTTGTCTGTCTTTGTCTTTCTTGCTGCCTGTTTCTCTCTCTCTTTCTTTCTTTCATTCTTTTAGTTACTCTTTTTTTCCTTTTTCACTAAACTTACATTGGTCCCCAACTCATACAATTTATATACTCTAATGAACTTACCCAGTCAGGTTCCACTTGTAATTATATATCACCTATATACGCATAGCTACCTAAGGCTCTATCATGAGAAAGAGAGATTCAGCAGGGTCCTAAATTCTTAAATAACCAACTAACTAGAAACTGCTGCATTGGGTTTCAAAGAGTGATATGCAAAAGGAAATTCTGATCTCCAATGTAAACTCTTACCCTATTGAATCAGTCTGGGCTGGACAGTATGTGAACTATGATGATTCTTTTTAACACTCTAGCTTGAGTCATTCGTCTCTCTCCTCAAAGCTCACACTCTAATTCTGATCTCAAGGAAAAAGAAATGTTTTTCACGGATGTCTAGAATAAAACTGGTGCATTAATTCAACCCCAGGCCTTCTCAGAGCACAAAGACCTCAGAATCACAAAGCAGCACAGCTTAACAATTGCCATCATAAGTTTGAATATGGAAAGACTTGCTTTCTAAGGTCAATTCTGCTACATGTTTGACCTTGAGCAAGTTGTTTAACCTCCTGACCTTCAGTTTCTCCTTTTATAGATAATAAATAACACTTATTGAGTGCTTACTATATAGCAACCACTGTTTAAAGCATTCTGTAAGTATTTGTTCATTTAATGAACAAAGCAACGGAATGAAAAAGCCATTATTATTATCCTCACTTTACAGATGAGGAAAACTAAAGAAAAGACGGCTTAAATAACTTGATTGAGGTCACGCAACTTGTAAGTAACTTAAAGACTTTTTTTGAAACCTAGTCTGGCTCCAGAGTCCACATTCTTATGACAACTATGAAATACTGCTTTATGATAACCAGCATTAAGGATAACAGTAGCACCTACTCCTAGAGGTATTTCAAAAATACATTCGATTAACATATGTAAAGTTCTCAGAAAGTTCCCAGCATATGGTAAACATTCAGTACAGGTTAGTAATCATTATTATTTTGTTGGTTGAGGAAGAAGTCACTACAATTTAAACAGCAGATATTTGGGCAAATTAGAATTGTAATTTGGGAGACACAGATCCAAGCAGAAACCCAAAACGTGCCCCAAAGAAGGCAAGAGTTTATACAGACAAAAAGAGATACATCTCACAGGTTGTTTTTCAAGACATGTTATTGGTGCTAGCAACAACTGCTCTTCTTTGGTTATGCATGATTTGTTGCTAAGGCCATCCCTAAAGCATAAAGTTCTTATCTACTGTTTTTCTATATTTCTATATTTTCTATAGAAGTAAGCATTTTTCTTTCTTTCTTTCTTTTTTTTTTTTTTGGTGAGGCAGATTTGCTCTGAGCTAACATCTATGCCAATCTTCCTCTATTTTTTTTTTTTTTTTGTATGTGGGATGCCTCCACAGCATGGCTGTGGAGTAGGTCCACACCCAGGATCCAAATCTGTAAACCTGGGCTGCCAAAGCAGAGCATGCTGAACTTTAACCACTGGACCACTGGGCTGGCTCCAAGAATTTTTCTTAAAGGAAGATCAAGATAACAGCAGTGAGGCAAAATTCAAAAGTCACATTCCATCTGGGTAGAGATGTACTGTGCATGCATAAGTGTACATAGATGTACACTTCCTAAATGGCACCCTAGCTCCATTTTAGAGGCCCTAAACTATGTTGCCCCATTTTGTATTGCTATTCACATTTTCACCTTTTGATCAATATCTTTCATCAGAAAGCATCATAGATAAACTGTTTAATACAAATATGAGCATTGATATTTTCTTCACTGCCAAGGAGTTTCATTCCTGAGGAGTCATGTCCCACATAGGGGGAAAAGCAAGATGCTCAACCATCAGTAAGAGTAATGCAGTCAGAGGCTTTGGTCACATCTGAGCAATAAGGAGGCAGTCAGGAAATGAGTCTTAGGCATACGCTTTATCTAGAAAAATTATCAAGTCCTTTGTTTGCTTGGAGTTGCAAGTTGGCTGATCATCTCAAGTTGCTGAGCAATCATCACTCTAGCAGTAGAGACAGATATACAGCATCACGAAATGCAAATCATTAGCAGTTTAAAGGTGGTGAAGATTGAACAAATCAGAACAATAATAATAAGTAAGGCTTAGAACCCTGATCTCAAAATCACTCTGAACACAGAGGGTAACCAACCAAACAGGTCAAAATGGTCTAGGAGGTCAGTGATATGACCTATGTCATTGAGGAGATTTGTCTTGTCTTTTATGACCTTTAGCTCTTATTTTATGTGACCAGACTCATTTACATAAAAAGCAACATTCTTCTCCCACAAGTGTGCAAATGACCTCTTGTTGAGTAGGTAGTGTCAAGAGCCCTTCCGTATTGAAGGACAACTTCTGCCAGATTGCCTATTTGACTCTATTGATATTTAATAGCTTGTTGAGTGGCATTGAAGGTTGAAGCCATCATGAGGGAGAGTTTACCAATGGCCTTTTCAAGGTCAATTACCCCATAAGGGGGAAATAATGCTCTAGCAAAGTCATATCCCATTCCTATTTTAGCAAAAATTGGGTTGCACGTAGGAAGTCCCTGAAAGGTATAGTTTCTTTTGACTTTCTTGAGTTGATATGAGAATGAAGCAAGATTTAGGATATGAACAGTGGAAGGAAGATTTTTGTCTAACAGTAGCATCTGGGGCGAGTGCTACGATTCCACATGGTCCCTTCCAGAAAATGGGGAGAGTGGAAAAAGTATTGGAGTCACATAGAAAAAAGTATCTGGCGTTTTTGAGAAATGTGCCATACGTAGGTCCATGCACCCAGACTCTTTTCTTAGGTTTGAAGGAGGGAATCTCATGGTCAGAAATGTAATTATTCTCACAGAGGACATGGTAGTTAGAACTAGTTGTGTTGTGTGAATGATTATAGCAACAACAAAGATTTCTGCTAATTTGGAGCAGAAGATGAGACTGATTTTGGCCAGTTAAATGTTTTTGAGGGTCAACTGGCTCATTAGGCTATTATAGATTTTATTTAATTTCCACCATTCTCCTGATTTTCAATTGATGCCCCAATAAGTGACCACTGAGGGGAGTATGTCAGCTTCTGAACTGCTAGTTCCGCTATTTTGGGAGTCTCCTCACCATAGAGATACATCAAAGGATATAAAATCATAACGGTTTTCGGAACCCAAGCAAGGTGTGAATTCATGGTCAAGAGAATCATAGAAAAGGATGAAATTACAAATACTAAGTGGTAAATAGCCCAGAGTTTTCCCAGAGCCATTTGTATTTTCAATACACAAGGAAAGATTATGGGTGAGTACCCAAACTTGGGTAAGAGAGACACCACAGTGAGCCAGAGGTACCCAACGAAATGAGGTAATATGTGGGGCTTGTTTTTCAGAGGGCAGCTGATAAAGGTTCCAAAAATGCCATAGGGAAACTTTAGGTCTTTTCTGGTTAGATTTCTCAAAGCTTCTAAGGACAGAGGCTATGCTACCAGTTTAGGAATATTGTGGGTGTGGTTTGCCCTCATGCATATCCAGTAATTGGTAAGGTTGGCACTCTTAGCTAGTTTCTGTGGAGTTGGGAAGAAAGGGTGAAATGAGTTGATGCAAGGTGGGCTGCAGCTTATCATAATAAGCATCATTAAGGCAGCTCTCACCCAGATTCCAGACATTTTGTTGCTATTAATTAGTGATTTAATTAAACAATTTTAGATGTATATTATGAAAAGATTATTAGAATTAAAACCTTTATGATTAATTTTTAGTCTGTTTTGTATGAAATGTAGAGGAGGTGAAAATAAGGAGTGAAGTATTGAGGTGAGTGAGGACAATAGGGAAGTGGTTAAACAATATTTAAAAGGCAATCTAAAACACAAGGAAGGTGATCTGCGTCAAGTAAGAGTACTACGAGTGCTCGTATACCCGAGTATGACTATTGCAGCAATTATAAAGTAGGTACATGATTTGTGCACTACAAGGTTTCTAAGAGTCAGGAAGATGCCTAATATTTTTTGGCTATATCTTCAATTTCTGAAAATAGGAGGTTTTCTCAAGAAACATTGTTTCAAAACAGGAGTATTAAGAGGGTAACAAGGGTGCTGTTTAGTATACCAGGCATTATGGTGGAAAGGAATGAGATTAGAAATACAGGTCTGGTCCTATCTCTTGGGATTTGAAGTCTACATAAGATGTTGTCTGTTTCTCATCCAGGTGATTGTTGTTTTGGGGAAAGTTTTGATAACTTTAATTTAAGATCGCCAACAGGTTGAGAAGTCCAGTCACAGGTGGTAGAGGCGAGAACATTTTTTAAGTGAGAAACATGAATCCACGAGTTAATAACTTTTGACTTTGCAACACAACGATTAGTTAGCCATATCTGATATGGTCCCTTCCAGTGAGGCTGGTGCCTTTCCAACAAACCATTTTTCAATGTGTAGGCTGTGATGTTTGATGTCTTCATCTCCTGGGAGCACGCTCTGAAAAGATTGTTCCACCAGTCTTTTGTTTGTTTGGAGGGCTTGTATTAAGACCTTACAATAGGTCATTATGTCACCTTTGAGTAGACTGGGTTCATAGGCCCCTTGGTCCGGTCTCATCAGTCTCCTAGTAATAATTTCAAAGGATGAAAGTTTATATTTACTGAAAGGAGTGGATCCGAGATTTAATCGTACTAGTGGGAGAGCTTTTGGCCATGGCAGATGAGAAGATTCCATAAGCTTTGCCAATTGCGTTTTTGTAATATCGTTGGTTCGTGACACAAGTCCAGATAATTGAGGATTATAGGCACAGTGAAAATGTGGCATTATTGGCCAAATGTGACAAATAAATTGTAATATTTGTCTGCTAAAATGGGTCCCTTGGTCATTGTGAAGTTCTGAAGGTATTCCCCAATTTGGAACAATTTTTTCCAACAACAGATTTCCTACTGCTGAGGCCATAGCTCTACAACATGGGAAAGCTTCAACCCAGTGGGAAGCATACAAACCATTGCTAGAGCATATTTGTACCCTTGATATTTGTATTTTAAAGCGTCCAGATGGCAAGGGAAAATGCCAGTAGAACTATGAATAGGTTTTCTGAGATTACGTTCAGGGCAAATTTGACATTTATCATAGATGTGAGAAGCTATTTTAGGTGAACATTTCCAATAGTATCGCTTTCCCCAAAATATCATTTTATTTGAATTCTAATGGTCAAGTCATGTATATAACCAAGGATTTATTTCAGGAGGCAGTCAGGGAGGACTGATTAGTCATTAGGGCCATATCAAAGGCTGGTTTTGGTGTTAAACTGGCAGCCTTGTTCAGTCTAATAATTCTTCTTTTGTTCAGAGGCTAATTTTTGGGCTTCCTGAAGGATATGTTTAAGATCTTCTGAAACTGCTTTGAGTAGAGGTGATAAGAAGAGTTCTAAGACCGTTTTTTTTTTCTTTTGGAGGGCTGCCTGTTTAGTAGCTGATTGGCCAATTCTTCTCTTTGGCTTCCTCTGTATCTGCCATGGAATGTCCAGGAGTCTTTATAATAGCTAAGGATTTAAGCTTTTGAATAGTGTCTAAAAGTTCCAAAATATGCTTGCTGTTTTTAATCTTTTGCCCTAAGGATGTAAGGAATCTTCTCTGTTTCCAAAGCATTCCAAAATCATGAGCTACTCTGAAGGCATAGAGGCTGTCTGTGTAGATATTAGCAATTTTACCTACAGCCAAAAGGCAGGCTATAGTTAGTGCTCTTAGTTTAGCCTGTTGGGCTGAAGTGGCTATTGGTAGTGGCCCAGCTTCAATAGTCTCTGCTAGGGACACAATGGCCTATCTGGCCCAGTATGTTTCTGTTTCATCTTTGAGATAAGAATCATCAGTAAACCAGATCAGATCTACCTTGTCCAGCAGAGGTTCTTATAAGTCTGGTCTAGAAACCAGAAGTTGGTCTGTCAGAGAAGTGTGGTCATGAGGCATTTCGTCAGAAGGCAGGGATAGTATAGTGGGGGCGTTTAGAGAGTGATAGTGGGCAATAGTTACATTAGGTGATGACAGTAGTAGAATTTCATAGGAGGTTAGTCTGCTAGAGGGTAGATGTTGAGTATGATGGGAATTAAGGAGAGCTTCCACTGAAGGGGAAACGCATATAGTAAGTGGATAGCCCATAATTATTTCTTCTATGTTTTCTAGTATTTTTACCATTGTAGCTATGGCTCTTACGAAAGGAGGAAAAATGTTTGCTACTGGATCTAACTGCTGACTATAATATCCAATAGGTCTATGTTGGTCTCCATGTTGTTGGGTTAGCTAGTACAACAGATAAACACCAAGGGCATTTCATTCTCTTTCATGGACAAAGAGAAAGAACGGTAAATCATAAATTGGGATGCCCTAATGCTGGAGGATCTAGAAGGTTTTGTTTAATTCTGTTAAGGGCTTTCTGACCTTCTTCGGTCCATGGGAGGGTCTCAGGTTGATCACTTTTAAAGAGAGAATGTAGTTTTGCTCGGGCTGAAAAGTTAGGTTCCAATTTCTGCAGTATCCAGCTAGTCCTAAGAACCCTTGTAGTTGTCATTTGGTTTTGGGACATGGAAAGGACAAGATTCCCTGAATCCTGTCAGGGTTAAGAAGTAACTCTTGGGTTAAAATGAGGTGTCCAAGGTATTTAACTTGAGGCAAACAGAATTATAGTTGTTTTTCTTTAAGATTTTTTGTCCCCTTTTGGCCAGGTCTGTTAAGATATGAGATCTAACTTCAGCAGATGCCTCTTTGGAAGGGGAGCAAAGAAGGAGATCATCTACACATTGTAATAAAGAGGAGCCTTGGGAAAATTCAATATCTGAAATGTCAGCATCTAAAATCTGAGAAAAATAGGTAGGGCTTTCAGCATACTCCTTTGTGATAACAGTCAGGGTATATTGTTTTTCTCAGGTAAAGGTGAACAGGAGCTGGCTTTTGGGGCCAACAGGTATGTTAAAGAAGGCACTACAAAAGTCTATGACAGCGAAGGTTTGGTTGTTAGGAGGGATGGTTGATAGAAGGGTATGCAGGTTAGGCACCACAGGGTGTCAAGGAACAATATTATGCAGTGCCCTGAGATTCTGAGCAAACCTCCATCCCCTCCCATGGGGTTTTCAAATGGGGAAGATAGGAGTATTACATGGGCTAGTACAAGGGATAATCAATCTCTCTGTAAATAGTCTTCAATTATGGGTTTTATGCCTTGGATTGCCTCAAGGTTCAAGGGGTATTGCTTTATGTTAGGTAGGGATTTCTTTCTATCTATTTGGATTTTAATGGGTGGCGCAGAATCTATGCACCCAATATTGGTGGAACTCTTTGACCAGAGGGATTCAGAGCAGCGTCTAGGAGAGGTTCTGAATTATGGGTCTGTAGGGAAATGATATGGATAGATATTGAGATGTCAGGATCTTCCTGAGGATCTACATTTGGGGTTCAAGACTTTAAAATATTTCCCCCTTTTGAGAGAAAGAAATATGTGCCTGATGTGCCTCAAGAAAATCTTGTCCTAGTGGATGGATGGGAGCTGAAGAAACTCAAAGGAAAGGATGATGCCCCTGAATGGGCCCTAATTGGAATGGAGTGGGAAGGGACTTAAAAACTATCACAGGGTGATTAGAAACTCCAATCATCTGTAGAGGCTGAGTACTCTAAGGGAGGGGACAAGAGAGGCTGGTGGGCTTTGAGATGGAATAGGTGGCCCTCGAGTCTATAAGGGCCTTGGTAAGCTCTCTGCTGATGGTGAGATCAGTTTTCTCCAAGGTATTAGCTTGGAGGAGGGGAAAAATCCCCTGTAGGCCCTCTGAGCACTCCTACTATGAAGATGGTTGAAAGCAGTTTTTAGATGGTTGTTACGAAACTGAAGAGGGATGGTTATCTTTTCCTTGAGTCAATCCTTTTAATTTAAAACAACCACTTTAAAATGTCCCAGCTTTTTACAGCAATGACATAAACCCCTTGGAGTAGAATTAGGACATTGGAAAGGGAGTTTGTGTTGATTAGTGGTTAACAGCTGATTATGAGTTTCATAATCTTTGCAGCCTTCTTTTTCTTACTTTTATGAATAGTTCAGGCTTGGTTATTAGCCAGATTAACTAGATCAGGAGTTTGCCTAGTTTGCCAATTTAGATGGGGGTTCATTTCATTAGTAGTGAAAGTTCTTTATCTAAGTCATTGACAAAAGCAGATTAAATACAGTGTAAGTGGCTGAATTGATGGCAGCAATGCCAGAGTTTTCAACAAAATGGCTTCTAGTCTGTTACAGTAGTCAAGACTGGATTCATCAGGCTTTTGGATAGATTGTTGGAGTTTTTTCCAGTCTACAGCTTGTGGGAGAGCTGTGGGAATATCCTCATAGCCTCTGCTCCCTAATTTACATGCCTCAGTTCTATCAAAGGCCCTTCATTTGGAAAAATCTTCTAGAAGATTATTCCATTTGGCCAGCTGCCTCCAGTTCTGACCTGACCTTCGTCAATCAGCATTATAATTAGTTGACATCGATCAGAGAAACTGGGTTTGTAAGTTGGGATCACAATGTTAAATTCTTCAGCAAACTCATGGGGATCTTAATTAGCCTTGAGAAATTCCCTAGCTGTGGCCCGTAATTCAGCTTTTGACCAGGGGTGAAAGGAGGTTTGGGCAACTCCTGTTTCCCCAGGTTTAATTTTAAATGGAGCAGTAAGAACAGGAGGGTCAAGGGGGATTTTGGATTCTGTGGGGTCTGAGGCAGGCCCAGGATCGTGGGGGTAAGAAGGGAGTTCAGCCAGGGAAGGGTATAAAGGAGGAGGAGTCAAAGCAGGTACGGCAGCAGGAGGGCAAGGAGTTTGAGGAAGGGGGGGAGTTTGTGAAGCTTCGGCAGATTTTCTAGTTCTAAAAGTTTCTTAGACAGATCTGAATTAATTTCTGAAAGTTTTGAGTTAACTGCCTGAAGAGAAGCAGCTCTTTCAGCGTTTCTCTTGGAGGCCTCTGGGTACCAATTCAAATAGGTTGCACGTTCATTTTGCCTAGTTTTATAAATGTAAATAAACTAATTTTAGAATATCAAAGTTTTCTTATCCTGGCCAATGAAGTTTTAAATCATCCCAGGTAATATGAGTTCATCGAGGTAAAAATTTACGAGAAGAGGGACCATATTTTTTCTAACATAAATCCATCTAGGATTTCCCAAAGGAGGCTATCATTTGTGATTGTTCTAAAACAACTGTTCCTCCTAATTTAGAGATAGCTGTTCTTGGAGGACCAAGGCAGGAGATTATGTGTTGGCGGTCAGGTATGTGATACTTGTGAGGACAACTTCCCAGAGTGTCACCAATGGGCAGCTGGTCTCTCTTATGTGTCTTGGAAAATCCTGGACACCAGGCGGTGTCAAGTTGCTTGAGGTACTAGAATGATCAGTCCTCTGTGTGTACCTCCTGGATGAGCTTACAGAGTTCCTTCTGACCCAGAAATAGGGTATACTCTTCAGTTGGGGGGCCCTATGAGACCACGACCTGTCACAGATAGAGTCGCGACACTTCCACTGGGTTTATAGTCACTTAGAAACACCACAAAAGGGGCCAGAAGGAGCAATGTCTCTTACCTTCCGATTCAGAGAACCCTCATTTGGATGACAGGAGAAGCTAAGGGATCTGCGCTGCTTATCACGAACAGTCGAATTTCAAATTGTAAGAGAATGTGGCCACTTTAATAAAGTGAAACACTACTAGAGCTACAATATCATTCGTCAAGAAGAGTCCTTACACTGGAATCCGACACCTAATTAAGGTGAGAATAGAGAATAGAGTGAGGACAGAAAAGGAATCCTTGAACCCTGATCCTCCACCTAGTTAAGGTGGGGATGGAATCTGTCAAAGGAGTGAGGACAGAACCTGGTTAGTCCAACCAAATAAAATCTGGGCTGAACCCCAACTATAAGAAAAATATGAGGTTTGGATCCAGGAGAACTTACAGTCAGAACTCTGAGTCTCGCCGGTAGAAATGCTAGAGAACAAGGGTCTCTTGGAGGTGTCTTCCACGTGCCTGTGGCAGCGCCAGGGGTCCAGGGTCAGTTGCACTGGATCCTGATGACTATGCCAAAAAATGTCGACTACGGAAAAAGTTGCTACAATTTAAAAGCAGACATTTATTTGGGCAAATTAGAATTGCAATTCGGGAGGCACAGATCCAGGCAGAAACCCAAAATGTGGCCCAAAGAAGGCCAGGGTTTATAAAGACAAAAAGAGAGAAATCACGCAGGTTGTTTTGCAAGATGCATGATTGGTGCTAACAACAACTGTTCTTCCTTGGTTACGTGTGATTTTGGTTGCTGAGGCCGTCTCTAAGGCGAAAAGTTCTTATCTATGTGAGGGGAGAAATCATTTTTCTATAGGAGTAAGCATTTTTCCTAAAGGAAAGTCAAACACTGTTCAAAAGTCACATTCCATCTGAGTAGAGAAGTGGTGTGCGTGCATAAGCTCCACTTCCTTAATGCTCTCCCAGCGCCATTTCAGAAGCCCTGACATATGTTACTTCATTTCGTTATCACCGTCCACAATCTTTAAACACAAATACAATAAGCTCACTTTCTAACAGGGATTAAATAAATTGATGCATGTAAATTACTTAGCAATTAAAAATGCTCACGTTTTACTTACTATTATTATTATTATTTTACCAGCTATAAAGGACAGAGTGTTAAAAAAAAGTTTAAAAGAGGGAATCCAGCTGCAAGTCATTTCCGCTTCTCAGGCAGCAGCAGGTGTGGGGCTCACTTCTGTCAGCCGAGGAAAAAGCAAAAAAGAGGGAATCCAAATCGAGCCCATTGTGTGAATACAGGAGGAATGAATCTTTCACTTGTATCTGAAGAGTTTATCCTCCAGCACTGTGGGCTCACAGTACCCTTGATCCACAGCATTATTACTATTCTTGGAATAGTGAGAGGGTCAGGAGCCTTAAGCATCCTCTAGCTGTTGAAGTGCATCGCCAACAGGAGAGAACAGAGAGAAATTATCCTTACAGTTTTACATGTAGAAGACACTGTGGGAGCATATTTTCTGCTATCGTCAAGTTCAGTTATTCTAGCCTCAGTATGTCCTTTATCTTCAATTCTAGTGTTGAGAAACTTTCCAGGCTCAAGATGGAGCCACTCCTACTTGGGGTGCCACATCAGGAGACTAAAACTCAGATAACTTTTGTGTCCCTGTAAATGTTCTGCTTGACCAGAAACGCAGTATATCCTGTCAGCCAAGACCCAACCCCAAGCCAACTCTGGGGCTTCTCACCTCAAACAAGGTTGACCACATGGCCCCAGCCAATAAGATATTTTCTATTTGGCTCTTTCTTGTTCTTTATTCTATGAAAGGATTTCAACGTAAAGTGAAACCAGAGAATATGAAATGGAGAATTTTATCCATGGGCCCTCAGAATAACGGACTGAAGAACTGAGAGACTGACTTCTCGTAAATGCCTGATTTACAGAAGACCAAGACTTATCTCCTGAACAGTGGACATCTGTCAAGAATCTCTCCCCATCCTCAAGCCTATGAACTTACTACTTGGACTCTGGGTGGACTCTCTGCTCTTTGTACGCCTTGCCCATTAATACAGCCCACTCCAAACTCGCAAGGGACTTGCCTGCAGCTGGCTACAGCATGCGTTTCTCGAATTGCAATTCCTCTGCTATTCCTGAATAAACTCAGTTTCTGGTGATTTGAACCTGCCTCAGTTTACCTCTTTATTTAGGTTGACAATTCTTTATCCTGTAAAAGCTTCTTGCCTTCCATTCCATTTTGCAATTCTCCAACAGGAGACAGTCCACTTCATGAATTGTTAAACAAGGCTTGTTTGTATGACCTAAATTGTCTTCTTTAATCATTTTTTAACGGTTTTTGGTTAGGAGAAACGGGTGAGGTTGGAATCCAAAGCTGACTGCTCATGGCCTACAGGACAAGGAGATGCATAGTTGAAGAGTCCACTGAACCCTCCGAGCTCAGTTTCTCTTGTCGTTACCGAGGGCCATGGGTAAGTCACTCTGAATTTGAGCTCCGCTCTCTTGTGTGCAGCTCTCTGATGCAGACAAATTTTATTAAACATATATGTATACACACACATGTATATGTATATTATTCCCAGAAAGGAGAAAGGCTCTCGGGCCCCAGAAGGGTTTTAGGGTTTATTAAAATTCTCAGAAAGGTTCTGAGTTCCAAAAAGTTTCCAGGGTTTGTTAAAGTTCCAAGAAAGGTTCTGGAGCTCCAGAAAGGTTCTGGGTTTTGTTAAAATTTCCAGAAGGGGTCCTAGAAAAGTTCTGGGGTTTGTTAAAGTTTCTAGAAAGGTTCTGGGGTTCTGGAAAGATTCCAGGATAGTTATATTGAGAGCCCTCAATGGGTGACAGCTGTTAGGGGATTCACAAAGCCTTGAGGTAAATCTACAGCATAAACCCTTGGGGGACTGGGGGAAATTAACTGAGACAGGAAATTCAGACTGTTTTGACCACTGAGATTAAAATCTAAGTAGGCGCAAGTCAAACTATTAAAAGCCATCAGAGAGTCCTTCTCTGGAAAGAATCTTGTGGAACGAATAAGAGATCTACTGCTAATGGGAATCTGGGAAACCAGAGCCACAAAGTTGGTGAGCACGGGTCAAGCACTTGAAAGCTGTTAAAGTGCTGGTCGCCTAACTCTAAGACGCCCCTGCTGAGGTAAGTTGATCACAGAACTGGTTAGATTGACACGAGGTCATCTGTGAAACTCAAGAAAATTTCTGTGCGATGGGGTATACTATAAAAATCCCCAACTCAGTGGCACACCCCTCTTATGTATTAATTTGGCTCCAAGAGACTCAAGGCTTAGCTAAAGAAATGAGATCCTCAAGTTTTGAAGAATGCCACCTCTGGCGCACCTGCTTATTTTATGTCTAGGAACTGTGGTCCTGGAAGCTGTAGATAGGTACAAAAATGACAAAATATTTATAAGATAACCTAGAATTACAATGGCTATTATGGACAATGTTCCAATTAGATAAGATTCTTCATTTAAGAAGTGCGATTAAAAGCAAGGGTTCCCAAATCAAATAAACAGAGCGGGATACCTTTTTTCATTGGCATATAGAAGCCTCCAGAAGACTTCAAAATTCTAAAATAGATTTGTTGAATGATTCATTACAAAAGGCTAATGAAATATTAAAGACACAAGAGGTACCTAAAACAAAAGACTGTAAGACTTACATGACTGCTACTACTGCCCTCTATCCTCCTTTACCTGAGGAGTCAGTCCACTAATCCTCTCTGAATTGCCTTTCCACTCTGAAGAGACTGCAAGACCATAAACAAAAGTCAAAGCTTTACACACCAAGTCAAACATCCACATATCCACCATCGAAGGAGGGCTCCTATGTGGGCCCCTCCCAGGGTTGATGGGGCTCCCAGGGATTCCCTGGTTAATTGCTACAGTTATTCCCTTAAATAGCCCAGCAAAAATTAAACTTAAAATTAATGGAAAACCTTGCCAAATTTTGGTAGGTGCCAGGGCTACCCTCTCCATTTTAAACCCTGCTCACTTTGGAGCCTGCAGATGGGATCCTGGGAAAACTGGCAGAAGCCAGGGAAGGGTGAGAATTCTCATCAGAGTCAGCTCTCCTCGATCTCTGTGAATACGACACTGAGACCCAAAGAGACCATGATAACTGAGAGTCACAATGAGATTGATATTTTTGGTCAAACCTCTAGAATGGCCAAGAGGATGATCAAAAGGGAAAACTTTTGAAATAACTTTCTAGACTCAAGATGGAGCCACCCGTGCCCCGGGTGCCGCATCAGCAAAACTAAAACTCAGATAACTTTCATGTCCCTGTAAATGGTCTGCTTGACCAGAAACCCAGTATATCCAGTCAGCAAAGCCCCAAACACCAAGCCAACTCTGGGCCTGCTCACCCCAGGGCTCAAACAAGGTTGACTATATGGCCCCAGCCAATCACGTATTTTCTATTTGTTGTTTCCTTATTTTTTAGTCTATAAAAGCTTCTTGCCTTCCACCCCATTTTGCAGTCCTCCAAAAGGAGACTGTTCACTTTATGAAGTGTTAAAGTTTGTATCACCTAAATTGTCCTCTTTAATCATTTTTTAGCACCAGTAACCAAGTTAAATAATAGGAAATGAATTTAGTTTAACATGAATCTACTCTATATTATGGGCATTACCTAGAACATTTACATGATTTCACTAAGTAGTACATATCTTGCTGAATTTGAGACAAAGAAATTCTAAGCCTGAATAGAATAAGTTAATTTTTTCTCCGAGGTCTAGAATCTGACAGTGCCAATTGAAATAAAGTAAGATAAGAGAGCAAATCAGAAATATCTATGGGGAAAAATATCTTTCCTGGTAGATTCTTCGATTTATTTGAAAAGGTTCAGGCAAAATACTTACTTGTAATATGTAGATTTTAATTTTGAGGTTTCAGATTCATTCAAAACCACAGCAATTTACATGTAACCCAGAGAAAGGGAAATACATAATTCTCTGGATAGTTAAAACTTTATGAAACAAACTAAAGAAAAATATGTTATTAGACCTCCCAAACCAACTTAAGAAATTTATTATTCTTCTGTAGCTATGCAGCAAGTTTTCATAAATCTAGTACTAAATTTAAAAAAATATTATTTTCCTTTGTAATCGTAATCTCCTTTTTACATTCCCTTCTTTGGTTAATGTTACCACATCTACCTAGGCAACCGGACCTGGAGTATAGAAGTACTTCCATTTCTCAAATCATACGTATCTTGCAAGATGCACACTTTGAAATAGGACCTCACTAAATGGCTATTAAATGAATGAATAAATGAATAGAAGCTTGCTCAAATTTATTACTGAAACTAGATAATGACTAGAGGAAGAGAGTCTGTCATTCTTTTTAAATTGCCCAAGAATTTGGGAATAAACAGATCCACAAAACAATTCTTTCTTCCTCAGTTACGTAATTAAATGAGGTAATACATGCAAACCAGTGGATACAATGTCTGTACCATATTCTAGTCCCCCACCACTTCCTTCTCTTTGAAAAACACCTCCCTCAGCCAAGTACTGTGACACCAAGATGAAGTTAGTGATATTTTGTAATGTACTTGCAATAAAAGTACATTCTTTCAATGAAGAAACACGTAAGAGGGGCTTAGAGGGGAAGGCATGAACTTTCCAAACAAGCCCAAACTAACATGGCATATGGCAGTGAGGATACTGTTGACCCACATAGGTAAGAAAGTACTTTTCTATTTTGTATTCCTCCTACTTTCTACTAGAACTGAACTTAGTAAATTACATATGTCTTCAGATAACATAAGTATTTTAACAAAATGAATTTTGCAACAATCAACACTTACGTTTTGTTGTTTAATTAGAAGGTGTTTCTGACACATCTAATCCGAATCTCTCATTAAACACCAGCAGTAAAAGCTTTAATGCCAATCATGCAGAAACTATGTGGATATGACAAATTCTTTTTAATTATCACATAAACATATTAAAAGCACAATTTCATGGCCAAGAAATTTAAATAAGATGAACCAGTTTATACTTAGGTAAACAAATACCATAGGAACCACATTAAAAATTAAACATCACCAAAATCATTCTTGTTAATAAACTTACCTCCCCTGCATAGGAACTAAAAGATTGTATATTTTTTCCTACCAACTGTTTATTATTGTTCATAGACATAAATTAGTTAATTCCTGTCATTTAAAATTCTTAAATTTTAAAATACCTCTTTTAAAATTTAACTTAATGATAAAAATAAAGATACATACAAAGAGAAAAATAATTAGCAATAATATTAAAATTTTAATGAGTTTTCCTGGCTCTCAGGTGAAAAATATCATGGAATGAAGCAATTTGTATCAAAATAGCAACACCTTCCCCCATGATTTACTTCATCAGTTACATTTGTGGCCCAAAGATCCAATCTTGAGTCACTTTCCTAGTTTATTTATGTAATGAAGGAGTTTAAACTTTTGTCTAGTGGCTATACCAATACCTGTTGCTTCATGAGTTGTGAGGAGATCTGCTTACATGAACAGAAAGTTGAGGGGCTGGCCTGGTGGTGCAGCAAAGTTCACATGTTCCATTTCGGTGGCCCGGGGTTCACTGGTTTGGATCGTGGGTGTGGACCTACACATTGCTTATCAAGCCATGCTGTGGCAGGTGTCCCATATATAAAGTAGAGAAAAATGGGTGCGGATGTTAGCTCAGGTCCAGTCTTCCTCAGCAAAAAAGAGGAGGATTCGCGGTAGATGTTAGCTCAGGGCTAATCTTCCTCATAAAAAAAAAAAAGAAAGAAAGTGGATGAGTCAATTGTATGAGTCATTATAATAAAGCCCTAATTATATACTGTCAACTTATATTCTTTTGAAAAACTTTCAGAATCCCTAATATAGTTCAGATTTAAAAGAAAAGAAGATTTTCTGTAGATGGAGCTCTTTTGTTTGCAGATCACCTTCTACAGACTTAATGATTTTAAATTTCTACTCTCTAGAGCACTATATACTTTTTTTCAAGTGGAAAAGCAAATGAAAGCTATTATTCTTAATAATTTAGACTGGCTGCATTTGGAAGCTATTTCTTAGAATTCAATTAGATGATTTGGGAAGTATTTTAACTCTTAGTTTTTAGACCTACAATAAAATGCAAGATTTTCCCACCCCATCCCCTTTATATTTGGCTTGCAAAGCATAGAGACAATAGAGTAAAATTTTGATAGAGATCAGAATCAAATTCTAGTTCCTTCCCTAAGAAAGGCATATATTGGATTTTGGTTTGAGATTTAGGACAATTTTCAACAGTGAATAACATCTAACATTGAACCATGATTTGGAGCTATCCATATCAGTACCAACTCCTATACACAAAACACTTCAAACTATATGTTTTCTCTTTAAGAGAAACTTAGCTTACTTTTTTCCAAACATGGAAATACCTCACAACCTTCCAAGATCAGGGAGTAGTTTTGGTGTTGACAGCATTACTTTCTTAACATCATTATCTAATATGATTATCTATTTACTACATCACATTGAAACAAGTCAAAAAAATGAAAGAAAAATCAAGACTAACAAAAACTGTATTACAGTAGTTCCCATAGAAATACAAGTGACTATGGAATTGGCATTGTGGAATTCATGTTGCTATTTATTTTCTCAAAATATTGACCTCTGCAGCCAAACTCCTAGTTCAAAAGAGGAACAGAAATTTTAGGTAGCTTCAGCTTCCCCAAGACGTAGCTGCTGGCTGCCTTCCGGTTTCACTGTTTTCTGCAAACTGGAACTAAGGCTTTCATGCTGATTTTTCCATTATCCTATATATTGGTTTCCTGATCTCTCACAAAATTAGTACCAAAGATTGGTGAAAAATTGGTGATGACAGCTTGTCAAGAAGTATTGTGGATTGCATTATAGAGCTCTATCATTCAGCTTTTATTTATTTGCAAGTCATAGGGATTGATTTTGAGGTATATGCCAGTTAGCTTTATTTGGTCCATGGCACAGCCTAAAAGAGATCGCTTACCTGGAAACATATATTATCACTTTCAGAATGGATTGGGTAAGAGAGTGGGGATGGAATTAAGTAAATCACTAGTTATTACTAGGAAAAAAATAATCCAGATGTCATATCCTGCAGTTCTGAATTATTACCAGATGCTAAGGTTTTATATCAATCAGGTTCCCAATAGGGAATGGATTGCATTGTCAAGTTGGGAATTTGGAGAGAGTTTAGTAAAAGTATTTACAAAGATTGTGCAAAGTATAGAAAAATCAAAGGGGATTGTATAGTAAGATGATGCACTGTTATCACCTTTCGATCTGAAAAATAAGGGAAAGATGAGGTTACAGGAATCAAGGGAGATGGCACCTAGACAAGATCTGTGATCAGCACTAATTGAAGCACACAGTGGGGCAGTGAAAACTCCGTAAAGAGCTTCAGGGGTGGGTACTAGGATCTTCCTCTCTCCAATCTCTTGCTGGTGTTCCTCTTGACTGGACCCAACTATTAGCCAGACAGCAAGGAAGTTTGTTAATGTGCTGCCATTGGGTCCAGGGTTTGGACGGTCGGGAAAGCAGAGGGCATAGGAAATTGTCCAATACAATCTGTATAGAGTCATTTATGATGGCTGAAAAATTTGACAGCTAAATAATTTTGTTTCTATTTTTTTAACCAATTCCCATAGCCTCCAATGCAAATATAATGTGTTTTGATTTACAAGACAATTTAAAATAGATTGTTATATTAATTCTTTAAATTTCTTGTGGGATAAAAGTTAAGTCATGCTGACTTCATTTCACAAATGATTAAACAGCCTATCTAGCAGGGCACATGTAGCTAGGAAGCGGTAGAACTCAGGTTCAAACTCATCTTCTACTTTTGAGCCCAGTATTATTTCCATTAATTTAAAATATTTTGGAGTGTTTATTTTCTTCCCATAGAAAAAGTAAATGATCAAGTTTTTGACAACTTTAAGCATTTACCCTCAATCAACTGAGTATTTGGTAGATAAAGTCAAGTAACAATTTTTGTTGAACCATTTGACATGTTATTGACTATTAATCATTTAAGCTGATGCCTTATAGAGTCAGTTTTAATATTATTAAACTAAAAGACAAAATCAGTCTTGAATCCAAAAGAGACTCCTTCATCTTCTTGTTTAATACTAGGAAACTTATCTCTGAAATATAGTTTTATATAATCTTTATATTATAATTATCATTACTCATTTGGGGGAGTAAATTAGTTGTATATTTGTTCAGACTTTGTCTTCATAATACCTAAACCTAAGTGATCTGGTAATAAGTAAGGCAGAATCCTTCACTGGGTTGCATTAAAATTTAATGGCAGAGAGATGGTTTACCATTTTGAGCTGTCCTTGGTTAAAGCTATTCTTTTATAGTCATCATCACAGCATAAGTGTTCTGACTATGCCTCCCAGGATACAACGACTCACTGTGACATGGTGGAAGGATCCCTTTGTTACAGGTAAGAGCTGGATCCAGTCTCAGCTCTAGCACTAGGAAGTTATGAGGGAGTGTTAGCTTCTCAATCTATAAAACATGTTCTTGAAAAATCTGAAGTGGAGTTTCATCATCTAAAAATTATGTTCTACCTCAACTATTCTTTTATTTTAAAATTGTTTCCTTGAGTAAAACCTACTCGGGGGCCAGCCCCATGGCCAGGTGGTTAAGTTTACACGCTCTGCTTCAGGGGCCCAGGGTTTCGCTCATTGGGATCCTGGGTATGGACGTGGCACCACTTATCAGGCCATAGCACACACACCACAGCACAACCAGAAGGACCTACAACTAGAATATACAACTATGTACTGGGGGGGCTTTGGGGAGAAGAAGAAAACAAAAGAAGAAGATTGGAAATACATGTTAGCTCAGGTGCCAATCATTTAAAAAAAAACCAAACTATTAAATTCGTGTAAATATGACAAGTGCTTCTTGTGCGTTGTTTAAAAACAAGTAAAACAAAAGTTAATCCTAATCCCTACAATGAGAATTTGGGTCTAATAGTAATTAGTTCCTTTGTTCTGTGTTAATTAAAATGTACACTTTCATTGGTAGCAGTGGTATAAAGGACTGCTAATTGAGTTTCTTTACATTTTTTTCCATTAATTTTAACATATTTGTATGGAAGAAAAACTATACAATGGCAAAGTAAAAGCCTAATATGCAACTCTATATGTCTTTCTAATTTAGAATAAAAGTGTTATATTAAGTGTAATCAAAAAGGCAGAATAGAGCTTAAAGTTTAATTTAAATACTAACTTTTGTTGTGTTAATTTTAGTAAAACATAGAAACAGCATTAATAATTTAAAGTACGTTATATTGCTTATGCAACTATTTAAGCACTTTTAAATTGAATTGGATTTCTCGTACAACATTGACCAAGAAATCATCCTCTAAACATTTCATAAAAAAGTAGCTTAGCAGGGCTGGCCCTGTGGCCTAATGGTTAAGTTCAAGGCACTCTGCTTTGGTGGCCTGGGTTTTGGTTCCCAGGTGTGAACCTACACCACTCCTCAACAGCCTTGTAGTGGCAGTGACCCACATATAAAATAGAGGAAGATGGGCACAGATGTTAGATCAGGGACAATCTCCCTCCAGCAAAAAGAAGAAGATTGACAACAGATGTTAGCTCAGGGCAAATCTTCCTCGGCCAACAAACAAACAAAACAAAATGAACAAAAATAGCTTAGCATCTAAAACATTTAGTGTTACAAACATTTTGCAAGAATATTTACTGATTTTGTTAATATGTAAAATTTAATTGCATATGTAAATATCAAGAGTATTGAATTTAGTTTGCAGGATTATTTTAAATTATTTCTAGCTAGATTGCTCTTTAGAGAGTAATTATTCACATAGATATTACAGGAATTAGGGATCATTTGAAATCAAGAAAGGAAAGTGAACAAAGTTCCATTTCTACTTCAGCCTATGAGACGCTCTCTGTGGGGCCAGTGGAGCTATCCTAGCTGTTCATACTTATCGTTTCTCATTTGGTTGGTATCTTTACAGAGAAATCTCATTCTAAGTCGAATTATGTTTTCAAAATCATGTCTAAGAAACACTCTAGATGTCCCAAATGCATGGCTTCAGACTCCTATGTTTCTTCTCTATCCTCATTAAACTGCTCTGTTAATTATCCCTCAGCATATGCTTCGTCAGGCTTTCCTTCACAGTATTCCGTCTGTCTAGAGCATGTCCATTCCTTTATTCACCCTTAAAACACAATTTACTGTGCTTTTCTTTCAAAAATTTTCATGCACTATCCTGGCTACCTTCCGCTTTCTGATTTACCCTCCAACCCAGAAGATAATTATTAGAAAACTGTCGTACTTGCATTAGAGCCATGCTTAAAGTAAATTCCATGAGTGCATGGATTTTGTCTAATTTGCCACCATTCAGAATAGTGCTTGCTACTGAGTGGATATATTTTTTAAATGAATGAATATCTCTTTTCCCTGAGGCTCTGTTCTCTGTAGAGACATTTTCTATGATAGACTATGGAGTTATTAGGCTTGGGCGCTTTAGAGAAATACTAGGTGGTTTAACTCTCTAAGTTGACCAGAAATAAATTTTCCTGAGGGTGTTCAAGATTATGAAATATGCGAAGTAGCTGTAAACCTGAATCATGTTTCAAGGAAAAAAAAAAAAGAATGAAAGAAAGAAAGCACACACAATTAACATGGGTCCAGGAACACCACGAATTACATTGCAGTTCTGAGGAGATAGTTGTCTTATTTCTAATTATCATTTTGAAATTCACCAAACTGAAAATGCATGCTTAACATGCCCACGGAATACTTGGAGTTTACAGATGGAATACTTGGTACAGCATTTATTGTTTTTTCTCATAGATTCCACACCCTTGCACAAAACCTAGGGACAAATGCTAAGTCATTTGATTTATTTAACTCTCAGTTTCTTTGCTTTAGGATTATAAATCAGACTCTTATTGTCACTTTAATGCAGAAAGGAGTTCTTTTGTGTTCATAATATAGATCAAGATGTGATTTAAGTCGAATCTTGTCAAGGTAACTCCTTTTTAAACTATGAAAAGGGACTTGGCTGTAGCCCAAAACTAATGGGAGTTATATTTTATAATAAAAAGCAATATCTTAGTAAGAGAGGCTTTGCAGCTTCTTGCAGTCTCCACAAGCACAAATTCTTGTCAATTTTCACAGCTAATGCCCTTTTTGTCAAGTCATAAGCGCTTTAAAAAAGACTCTTCTTAATATTGTCGAAGACAGAAATTCTAATTTTCCAAAGGAAGCAGTGAAAATAGAGATCTTAGCCTGGAGGAATAAAATATAAGATGCCTGACTATCAAAGGAATCTCATTTTGAAAGGAGAGACCATCAGAAAGTAGGGTGGTGTGACCGTAAAACTGAACAAACTTTCAAATTGAACATAAAGGGGTGTCACATTGCCAGTACTTTCCCTCTTCCCCGCATTTTATAAAGAGATTCTTCAACTGATCAAATGTAAGAAGATGACAAGATGTAATTCATATTGTTCACATCGACTATTTAATGACTCCTGTGAGAAATGGAAGCTAATTTCACTTGTGTTTGCATACACTGCAGACACTTGTCACACATTGCTTATAGTTCTTGTAAGGCTACTTGTCTGTAATGTCGAGTTAGATATTGAAGTGAAACTATAACAAAAGTTTTAGGAAAGTTAGTTACATAAACTTTTAACTTCTGTGACTGCCAATGTGAGAAAGCCAAGACATACTACAGAGAAAAAAAGACCCAGCATGAGCAATTAAGTCAAGTGGGGGAAATTCACTTTAAAAATACTGATGACATTAAGAAGTCATCTTCCTGGAGAAGCAAGTCGGTTTTATTTATTAAGTTTATAGATTTTATGAAAAAGCAAGGCTAATTCAATTTACAACTTTAACTTCTGGAAACTCACTTTATTCTTCAATTTTTACATAGTATGTGAGATTTCCAAAGCTCTTGTTTGCCTAGGAACTTCCTGGGTTTTCAAAGAGTTTCAACATTTCAAGGACATTCAGGTAGCTTCTTAATATTTAGTTTTGAATTATGCAGATCCACTATGTTCACATTATTATACTTGTCTTCATGTTTTCCTCCTTCGTGGGGGTGTCACAGATGGAGGTGAATAGTATTCTTTGATGTCAGTGTGGCTTTCTTCGAGGAGTATCACGGGTGGCTTACTAGATGTGACCTTTTCCTTTGCTCATATGCGCTCTAGAATAAATTCATCATGTCACAGATGTCTTTCTTTTTATTTCTCCTTGAACTGTGTGATAATAGTGTTTTTTTATTTACACAACCGAATTCCAAACAGCAATTAAGCTCCTTTGGACATTGTAATAACATTTTTCACTTACCTCATCTCATTTTATTCTATACAAACTGGCCTGTAAGGTGATCTAAGTATTTTTAACCTATTTTCCAGATGAAAACCCTGCAGTTCACAAAATGTAGGTAAATAGTAAAGTCAGGATAATAAAAATAGATCTTGGAACTCTAGTGGGCTTTTCCTCCTTACAAAGTTATCTCATTATTTTAAAGACAATGTCACCAACTTTTCTTAGGATCATGAATTTAAAACTTTATTTCAACTTTTCACCTTACTTTTTCTTGAGCACATCTAGAGAGTCATATGCAAAAGAGAAATTGTTTTAGACAAAGAATCTTTTACTAATAATCTAATAAGAGACACTTCATTTCATTCACTAACAATCTGTTACTAGGCCACATAAAATCACTTTTAGAGTCCTAGACTGTTATATTCAATATCTTAGGTAGGTCATTTCTATTGGAATGAATTTGCCTATATTACCTAGTAATTTAAAATTGTTTAATTGTTACATTTTGTAATTCTTCAGACTGTTTTAAATTAACTGTTTTTGTTCTTGAAATCAGCACCTATTGCTAAAATTCATTACTTTTTCAAAAAAGAAGGTTGCTCTTTTTGATCCTAGGCATATGCCGAAAATGGAGAATTGTGTGAATCACTCCACTGAGATCATTTAGTAAAGTGAATGAATATCATTCACCTCAATTCTATGTCTTGATTTGACATGTCTTAACGTGTATTGTTGTCCATTCGTATTCTGTTTAAATAATCTCATCCACTGCCAAAGATTCAGCTACCAGAGATAGGCTGAGAACTCTTCAATGTCCTTCTCCAATCCAGAACCTGTCCTGGGCTACTAATCCCATATCCAATGCCCCACTAGATCTCTCTACTTAGATGTCTTAAAGACAGCTTAAACTAACAGACTCATGACCCTTCCCTATCCTCTCCAATGAGCCCCTCCTCCGGTGTTTTCGACCTCATTCAATGATAATACTATGTACCTACTTGCTGAAGCCAATACTTTTGGAATCACCCTTCACTCCTCTCTCTTCCTCACTCCTGCTTCAGTCTAACACCAACTTTTATTGATCCAAACCCCTCTCCATTCTGTCACTTTCTCTCTACCACCGTTGCCATTGCTATAGATCAGAGAACCACTGCCCTTTATTGCTGAGACTAATGATAGAGACTCTTGGTCATTCTTCCTAATTCCTATTGCCCTTTAGAAAAAGTTAAAAATGCCTAATATGAATAACAAGTCTCTGTGAAGTATTATCTCTGCTCACATCTTGAAGGTCATTTTTCATTCCTCTCTACTTCCATGTCTATCTATGCTTCTGACAATGGGGACTTATTTCAATCAGTTCTACACACACTTTCTCTTTTCACATCCAGGCATTAAAACAGGAAATTGCTTCTTCCTAGGACCCCTCTTCCCCACTACTATACCGTCATATGCATCAGTTTATGGCATCCTTTATGTATTTTATTTTGTTATACTTTTTTTTTTGGTGAGGAAGATTCACCCTGGGCTCACATTTGTTCCTAATCTTCCCGGGTTTTTTTCTCCCCAAAGCCCCAGTACACAGTTGTATGTCATTCTAGTTCTTCTATGTGAGATACTGCCACAGCATGGCTTGATGAGTGCTGTGTAGGTCTGCACCCAGGAACCAAACGAGTGAACCCCAGGCCGCCAAAGCAGAACATGCAAACTTAACCATTCAGCCATGGGGCCAGCCCCCTTTTATGTATTAACTAAGATGTCACTTCCTTTGCTAATCTCCTCAGAGCACATTGGGTACCTCAGGAAATGATCTCTCTGCATCTCCTGTCAAGACACTCATAAAAATTGTAATTATGTGTTTGTTGTCTCTCTTTCCCCTAGAATTTAAATTTCATTAGGGCATAGACCATTTTATTTACTCTGCTGAATTCTTGTATCTAATTGTACATCCCTGAACAAAGAATGAACTCAATGAGCATTTGAGTATTTATTGAATAAATAAATATCATTTTGATTCTTGGTGATTTGCCCACTATATTATCCATTTCTGGAAGCACTGTGCCATCTACTTTGTGGACAAATATGTATTTACACATTTATATTCAAGTCTTAGCTTGCAAGATAAAATCCAATCAAGGCCAAAAACTTTCCTTTACCTTGGGGCAATCAGTCAATAAGTAGTTTTTTTTTTTTTGATACTGCCATTCAGTCAGTGATAAATATGACTTTCAAGAATTGGGATTCTTCTGTAGGAGGCAAATTTTATTTCCTTATTAGTTAAACTTAGCCTTTAAAAATTATTTGCCAAATATCATTAAAATTCATGAAAATGAATTGGACAGGATATGTAAGTCTAAAACTTTAAGGTTTCAGAAACCAAATCACAAATTTTAAATCTCATAAACTGAAGTTACACCTAAAACACGGACCATGATTCCACTTGTCTTTTTTCTTATTTTTGTTTTGAGTAAGATTAGCCCTGAGTTAACATCCGTGCCCATCTTCCTCTACTTTATGTATGGGACACCTACCACAGTGTAGCTTGATAAGTATTGCATAGGTTCACACGCAGGATCCAAACCAGAGAACCCTGGGTGCTGAAGCCAAGCATGTGAACTTAACCACTATTCTACCAGGCCAGGCCCCATGATTCCACTGATTTTTTATGACAGCAGATTTTGTATAAGCTTCTTGTATCCAGAACAAGTCAGGAATGATTCCACTTGAAAGTTTTAATTGCACTCTATGGGGATGTTGGTCTTATGTATGTTAAATAAGAATGTACGTTTTCATACTATGGGAAATACGATTTGATATTTTCTGTGATTTTGTCAAATGTACCCTACATTTGCATTTCCATTCTGTCACAAAGCTACATTCCACTGCTAATTATAAATCATTTTGAAATCTTTGGTTGCCATATAATGTTCAGAAAGGAGAGTGCCATTGACCGTTTCCTCTCAAAACAGTGTGTAACATCACCACTGTCTTTTGCTACCCCTATAGACTGCAGAGCACAAGCAGCAGATTTGAACTCATAACTGCTCTGACTCTGACAAAGCATGTGGCCCTGGGAGAGGGAGGATTCTTCACCAGATTAAGTTTTGAATAAGGCTAATTTAAAAGAGTGACAGTGTCTAGGGAACTCTCAATGTCAAATTGCTAGCGAATTTCCTTGAGATGACAAACACTTTTAAATTATTAAATTTTCAAACTAGAAAAAGCATCAATATGGCAAAGCTTACTAACTTTCCTCAGTATCCATTCTCACATTATCTGCCTCCATGGAAGTCCAGCTAGAGACGACATTTCCCAGCTTTCTTGTCTATTTCCACTTAACTAAGTTGTCACTAATGAAAATAAGCAGCCATCACATAGAGAAGTTCCATCCCAATTCCATAAGAGAATATAGCTTCCTCTCTCTTTCTTCTCTTCCTCCTTTCTTGGGGTTGATAGAGTCAGCCAGCTTCAAACATGTACATGGGGACAAATAAGGTAGTAGGGTAAAAAGTCACAAGAAACCTGGGTCCTTAGAACATCTGTGGAGAAGATGGCCCACCCAAACTGGGACTGAAGAATGAGCAGAAATAATTTAAAGAGAAACCTGTATTTTTATATCTTTTTCCCAATCATCTTTTTTCTGTTGACTAAATAATACCATTAAAATATAAATGCATATGGATATATATGTTTGCATAACTGTGTATACGTACATTTTAAAATCTGCTGACTCATTACTTAAATAATGTGTTTTGTGTTAAATGAAAAGGCAGAAGAAAAATTTTATGATTTTTTGCAACTGTAAAAAAGTGATATTATATATGGAATTATCAAGGAAAGTAGACTTGAATTTTTTTCAAGCTAATTACTCATTTCTTTTCTTTTTTTGATGGAAAATGCTTGAATATAAAACTACTTTGTCATAGAAAATATAAATAGATTAATAAATTACTAACTCTAAAAGTTTGTTGGCTCTTCTCTTCTGTGTAGTGTTGCGTAGCTCTCAAATGTTTGGAAGGTAGATGATGACTTTCTCTAAATGCCTAGGCTCAGGGAAGTTACCTTTAATCTCTTTCTAGATTCTGAATAAAACTTTATTTAAAAGCATGAAGATGATATATGTGCCTAAGAATGATTTAATAACATTAACCCAAATTTTAGCTGTAACTCCAGATCTCCAAATAAGCAATATTAACTACTACATAAATATATATGACTTATTTAAATCTCTTTTATTTATATTTTTAAATTCTTTTGGTTGGTACATATTAATTTTTGCATAGAACTAAGATCAATAGCATTCATAGTAGCAGTTATTTAATTAAACTGTCTTTATCCCCAAATGTTATATAATATCTTGAGCTTCCCCCCTTTCAATCCTGCTATTCATTATTAGTATCTAACTTAAGAGTCTATGTGTGTGATCTACCATTAGTCATTCCCAGAATATCACAAAGTCATATACAAGAATAGATGCTACTTTAACATCTTACTAACTTGAGGTGCTTCTTAAGATGTCTTAGGTTTAACAACTTTCAAAGGAAAAATTCAAATTCTGATTTCATAGAGGCTAATGTAAGCACAATGATCTAAACTTGACTTTCCAAATGAGTATCATTCCCAGGAAGCCTGAATGACCACAAGATAGGCTGGTGACAACTTGATTGTGTTCAGACACTTCCCAAATTAGGTGCTGTGTTTGAAAACTTGGCCAAGTAAGATTGACACCAGATTCTCAGGCAACAGAAGGCAGATCAAGTTTGGGCCTGCCAATTCTTGACAGGCTTGCTTTAACTTTCTCTCCCTGAAGTTCTTTGTCTTATATTCTCTCTCCACTGAAATTGTGACACAAAGGTTATGACAAGCATGTGAAAATAGCTAGTGACTTATTAATGTCTGCAATGACTTGAGCATCACAGAGTAGCACAGTGTGCCTTCAGTGATCGCCTTTCTTTCCTTCCATATATTGTACCCAATCTCTTGAGCTGTCCTGAAGTGTCACATTCCTTCAGTGAAAGAAGATCAGTGCATTAATACGCTTCTCTATTTCGAAGCTCATACTTACTTGTCACATTAATATTTTGCTTAAACCAACTTGCCCTGCAATATAAGAATGTAAATTACTCAATTCTTGAAATCCTAGTGCAGGCTTTTTTCCAACATTCAATTTACACATATATTGAAGTAATGGACATTCTTAACAAACAGGAATTTTCATTTATTTATGTCCATCCAAATGGAATTGAAAAGACAATATTGAAACGGTTTTTTTACAAAGTGGATTTAATAGTTAACCTCTTTCACAAACCCTTTAAAAAAATCTTTCTTTACTCAGTTTTGGGAAATGATTGCCTTTCTTCCTCTATCCTTAGTTACTTTGTTGTGTTTTAATAATACGGTCATTTTTATTGGCTTAAATTTGAGTACAGATATGCAAAGGCTGTCCTTGTAGGCTACAGCTTATTTTGTTTTTCCTTCCTCCAGAAATTTAGAACATGGCTTGTCAATAACAATAATAACACAGACTTTTGGGAACAAGTCTGTCATTGCACCCAATGATGGTTTTGAATACAGAAGATAAACGAAGGGAATTTGAGGGAACAGCTTAACATTCCTAGAGCAAAACAATTCTTATTTATCTTTGAAGGAAATAGAAGACAGCTAATAAAATGACTTCTTCACACCTTCTTCTTTATCCTTATGTTTTGGCTCCTCGCTGTTCTTTCAAAAGGATATCATCTGCCTGATAAAAGTGTATGTACATTTTGATTCTCACTATTCTTTCTGAAATAACATTTTTGTCCACGATTGCCATTTTTTTAATCTATATTCTTAATAAGAATTTTGATTGTGATTGTTAAGTAGATTAAGACAGCAAATCATTATGCAAAGCTTATGTTCCACTCAAGTTATAATAAAACATGCTAATCATGGAATGTTCAAGATAAAATTATTGATGAAAATAGTAATAATATTTAAATTTAGGCAGAAGGCATTATCCTAAGTGCTTTCTTTAGCCTCACAGCAAACCTTAACAGAGGTTTCACTACTATTCGAATTTTACAGATGAAGAAACTAATTCTTTCAGAGATATAATAACTTGTTTACTGTATCAAGGAACTAATTAATAGGATGTTAACTTTTCAAAATTTCAGAGCAATCTAGAAGGTGTGATCATGTTTATGCTTGCTGCATATCCATGTGACTCATAAACAATTTAAGACTTTCACCCTCCGTTAAAGTCTGTCATATCACAAAAGTCTGATGGCTACTTAGTCCAAGCCAAGATGATGGGGTAGGTCTGACTTCTGTAGAAAGACACACTAATATGATTTCTTGTCTCTGCAAAATTTTATATTTTGGCTGAAAACAGTATTGTCTTCTGAAGAAATGGTATATCTGTTCTTTTTTTTTCTGGGAAGGATTCACCCTAAACTAAAATCTGTTGCCAATCTTCCCCTCTTTTTTTTTTCTTTCCCAAAGCCCTGGTGCATGGTTGTATATCCTAGTTGTATGTCCTTCTAGTTCTTCTGTGTGAGCCACCGCCACAGCATGGCTACTGACAGATGGGTGGTGTGGTTCCGTGACCAGGAGATGAACCCAGGTCACCAAAGCAGTGACAGTGCCAAACTTTAAACACTAAGCCATCAAGCCTGGCTCAAGAAATAGTATATGTTAAATATATCAAGATCGTGCAACCAAAGCTCTGTTCAAATACTGAGAGAATCAAATAATACTTCCGCATACCTTGTATCCTTTGAACTTCCTATTAATCACACAAAGTAGGAAGGACACACACACACACACACACTTTGTATAATATAAGGAAACCGAGGCTCTGAGAGATCAGGTGGCTCAGTTCTAAAGTCTAGGTCTCTTGATGCATTGTTTCCCGTACACGCATGTTTCGCTTGAAATCTTAAACAACAACTGTAGCCTGTTGTGCTAGCTCTCTCAGAAGTAATCTTGTTGAAACTTTTAATTTTACAGAAGGACTAACTAAGATCCATAGAAATAATGAGATTTGCTCAAAGTTTTGAATTTTTAGGTTATTGTGCCACCAACTATCTGTTTGTTCTTCTATAAATCATATTAGTCCTCCAGTATCAGTGTATGATCTGTCAGATAAGGGGTTGGTTATGAACTTTCTGTTCTCTTGCAATGTCACTGTGTATACTGCAGTATGTTTCCAGGCCAGTGGGGGCAGAGCCAAAACAAGAACAGATCTCATGGCTCCATTCCTATTGTTCTCATCACTCACGCTCTTCATTTGAATTTGCGTACATGTAGTACTGAGATAGGTTGGCACATCCCAACTCTAGGTGAACACAGAATTTATGTACAGACATTTCTGCATACACAGAGTTGTGGGAGGAGAAGGGACAGTGCTGCGAAAAGCACTGGGCTTCTAAGTAAGGTTTTAATACTTTGACATTACAGAATTTCAGATTAATGTATTATCCACAAACTAAAATGTTAGCACATTATTTAGTGTGGTCCTTAATGGTAGTATTTAATTAAAACAGAATTGCAGAAGAGTAATCAGTGCTTAACTGTTCCTAAAATGGGTGCTTTGCTGTGAATATGAATTGAGTCCCTTTGTCCTCTGTGTAAAAACTCTTCCAAAAAATGAACACTCACCTTGCCTTTGGCACTTTGTTGTATTTATTTGTGCCCCACCCACATATGGAAGCTCACTCTCTCTTTTTATTTTCTTTAAATCAATGTCATGTGCCAATATCCTGCTGGCTAGCCACCAAAGTCTACGTGTGATGAACAAAGAGAGTTTCTTAGTCAACTGACTAATGTTTTGGAGATAAACAAATCTAGCTTGAGTGACCTTGAACCAACTCTCTGTTTATTTAATTATAGGGCTCTTGAGAGGTTTAAATGAAATCACACACATACACACACACAATTAACCCTGTGCATGGAACATGGTAAGCACATGGTGAATGTTCGTTATGGTTTTGTTTTTGACATAAAGACCGGATTATCTTTGTGAAAGCTTCCAAAATTGAGACAAATATTAAACATTGTTATAATTTGTGATATTTTACAATTAACATTAATCAAAGTATCTTTCAAAATGAAATAGGAATCTGAAAATTCTTTTTGGGAAATTAAGCACATTAAAAAAGAGGGCAAGCACATTAGATGGTGAGCCTATCAGAAATCAGAATGACAGAGTTCTGGAGTTACTATCTAATTATTTCACAGATCATTCATACTTTTCAGTAAGAAGCTAGCATTAAAATATACACAATGAAAGCTCCTCTGTACCATTGATTTCCAACTACTTCCACGTCAAGATTCACTTTCTTTAGTGGAGCTGACCCTCAATATATTTGCCAAAGTATTTGCTATGCAATGAACATGCATCCATGTCTTGGATAGATGTAAGATTTCCATTGACCTGGAAATATCAAAAGATCTTATTATATTCAAGTACTTCTGAAATTTCTTTTAACTATTTCTTAGAAACCTTATGGTAAAGTTTTGTAACTTTTCTTATATGTGTATATTGCTACAGAGTGTATAAAAATGGTTACATGAATTACCTATATAATCCTGCAGACAGCACAGAAGACGTTATTGTATTCTTTTAAAATTTGATGTAACTAACATTCACGAAAAGACATGAAGTGATTCAGTCAGTTCTTGCTGGTAAGTGCTAGAAGAAAGCCTAATACTCTCTGGCTTCAAATTCCCTGTGTATTTTATCCACATCTTGCTGACTCCCAAAAAGATCTAGAATGTAAATGGGATGCCCAACAGTCACTTAGAAGTTCAGAATGTTTATAAGACAAAAATAGGGCTTTGATTTATGACTCAATTCTTTGATAGTTCTTTATTTGAATTTTAAATGATCCCTATTCTATTGTCAGATAACGTATACCATGAGAACTCTCAGTTCGGTTAGCCAGATGGTAGAGCCAGGAGACAAGGGAAGACCCAAGTAGATTAAGTATGGAGCTAGAGGCAGGCATATGATTAGAATGCAAAGCCTCCATTCTCCATCCATGCTTCTGATGCTGGGTTACTCTCTCCAAATGTTTTACACAGTTGCCAAAAAATCTGCATAGAAATAATATTCATTTGTGCTCACAGCATTCATTAGTTACCCTGAATTTTCTCTGAATATCAAATACATGCCCAAGTGAGATGAGATATAAAAGCAGCAGGCAATGCAATCCAATTACCCAAGGAATATTGCCAGTCTTCGGCATAGCAGCCGAATGGCTGAGCCTCAAGTCCCTTATACGTGTATCTCTAATTGCTTATATTTTGGAGTTTGAGTTGGTCATCAGCTTTAAAGAACCTAATAAATTGCTTAAAACAACATTTGGCTTTTTAAAGTCTTACGTGCATTTGTATTTTGAACATATATCTCACCCATCTTAGTGTGAACGTCTCCATTGCAAGGATCCTTCCTTGGCTTGTCCTGTGATACCCTGTGCACGACCTCAGATTTAATCACTTACACATTCCTTCTGCCTATACTTCCATATCTGTTCCCTTCCTCTGTAATTCTAGCCAACTTACATTTATTCCTTAAGTGACAGCATCCCTCAACATATTTTTCATTGTTTACTGATTCATTTATTCTACTGAGCTACAGGGTGTCAGTGAACTGACTGCAAGATGACACATAGAATGCTGGCAGGCAAGGCATGGAAAAAATGGAGGGAATATGGGCGGGCATTCTAGATTGTTCAATTGAGGAGATCTATGTTCCCCAATCAATATTCTTTGCTTTAAAATTGCTCCTGGATTTATACATAGTGACACTATCCAGAGCACTATATTTCCATCTGTGCTTATAATTGCAATTTTGATTTTTTATTTGGATTATAAACCTATCCCAGCTGGGTTTTCTTGTGTGGCTTCATTCTGGATGGCGGAATGAGATCTATTGAATATTATAAGCATATTGCAGCTTAAAAAGTACTTTTTCATTTTACCCTAGGGCAGGTGGTTCCATTTACATTTTTAAAAATAAGGACTTGGAGGTTATTGATTACAACTTGCCATGCAGTACAAGCCAATTTCATTTGATTCTATACACTGCAAATCGTAGCCTCTCAGCAGGTTGTCTAAGGTTATTAAGAAGATAGTTTTTAAAATTAAAATATACGCAGCTCTATTTCTAACAATACCCTTCTTCATTCAGTCACTCTTTTCTGGGCACCTTCTAGGCATCGAGCTCCGCACTGGCTGCTGAGTGAACATGGGTGTTCTAGATGCCCTTCCAGCCAGTGATGACTTCGTTTATAGTTTGATAGTAACTAGTACCATTTTCCGAATGGTCCAGTTCTTCCGGGCATGTGTCAGGATTTCTCTTCCTCTCTCCCTTGTCTTTGTCTGGTATGTGTGACCCGTTCTGTCCGATAACTTGTAAGCACAAGCGTCACTTCAGATTGAGTTTTTGTCATTGTGAGACTAGTCAGTATTTTTTTCTTCCTGCTACTGAAGCCAGCAATGCTCCAGGGAGGGTCTATTCCATCAGCCTGGTTCTGAGAGAAAGGACAATGACAACATAAGAGCCCACAGTGTGCACATGATGGGTATTCTGTGTGAGAAGAGAAGACATTTTATTTTTAGGTTACTGAGGTATGGAAGATCGTTGGTGACTGCTGCATCACCTCGGTTATGCTGATTGATCTAGAAAGAAAACTTTCTAACTGAATTGCAAACTTGATTTCAAAGGTTCCTCGGTATGATTGGAAATCTCTCTCTCTCTCTCTAAATACATGTATGTTTTTTCACATATATAAAAATATGTGTATATGCGTATATATGTATAATACCTATATATATACCCACACACAATCCTTTATACATTAAAGCCAATGAGACAGGCATCTGAGCTTGGTGTCATCAATGAAATCTCTCCTCAGGCCAGTGCTCTATGAGCTCCTGTTGACTCCTAGAGAAGGAAGGGCTGTAAGCAGAAGCAGAAAGATAAGATTTTACACAAAATCTGTGACGCATTAGCAGATGGCAGTAATGAGTCAACACAATATAGTACCTCCTTTGAGGACTTTGTGCACTTAACTCTGCCACTTCACACGAGTACTAAATTCCAAGGGAAACTGCGGTTAGTGAAATCGTTGATTTAGGTGAAGGATATTATCATTTATTCTCAGTCCTCCAAAGTTAGATCCATTTTTAAAATAATTCATAAAATAAATAATTGTAAATAAAACAAATATTATTTCTTTTCTTCTTAAGATATCAAACATGTAAAAGTGTATTTTAAATCATTTAGTAGGGGGAAAACAACAGGGTATGAGCAAATATTTGGGATAAAATGACTGACATGTAATGAAGCAGACCATGCAAGTTCAGCCTCTCTCGCCATCTAAGAAGGGAAAAGAAATTATTTTTCTATGTCTTACTCTCACTTTGTCTGCCCTGAAAACTTTAAATAATAAAAATAGACAAGTGTTGGGCCCAGCCCAGTGGCGCAGCAGTTAAGTGCAATGTTCCACTTCGGCAGCCCAGGTTTCGCCAGTTCGGATCCCGGGTGCAGACATGCCACTGCTTGGGAAGCCATGTTGTGGTAGGCGTCCCACATATAAAGTAGAGGAAGATGGGCACGGATGTTAGCTCAGGGCCAGTCTTCTTCAGCAAAAAGAGGAGTATTGGCAGCAGTTAGCTCAGGCCTAATCTTCCTCAAAAAAATAAATAAATAAATAAAGTGTTGGAAATTCAAACTTTCTCTTTAATGGGACCAGGTTTGAGGTATGACAATAAGATGAAAGGAGGGAGATTGGAATATCAATTAGAAGGCAAGGGTGGATATATTAATCTTTGAAATACATCTAAATATTGATATTGGTGCTTTAGTCCTATTCAAATTCTGAGTCACAATTGACCTGGACTATAATATCTACATACATGTTGAGTTTTAAAGTTGGAATTTTCTTTTCTTTTCATTATTGAGAAAATTGCTGGTTGCAAAGATGAGTGTGTGTTCTTCTTGGAACTATTGTGGAAAAAAGGTAATGCAAATGCTCATGAATGGAGAGACTTGTGCACGTGGCTGTCATGCTTCTGCTAGGTTCTATACAGGCACTATTTCATTTAAGTCTCAAAGTTATCCTGAGAATTGATACTATTCCTTCCATTGTTTGACATCCCTCAGCTGATAAATAAAGGACCACATTCCGCATCATTTCTGTCTGACTACAAAAGCTGTCCTCTTTCCACTAGGAGGACCCAAGTAACAATGATTTGTTATCAAAATAGCATATCTGTCATTTAACCACTAAGAACTGAACTTGTCTTTGAATGCAATGTTTCCAGTTTTATTTTAAAGATTTAAGAATATTAAAGATATTAAGGATATTAGTGTTAATAATCAATATTAGTATTAAGGATATTAAAGATTAAGAATGTGAGAAATTTATAAAAGTTTACTGTCTTCATGATACATATATTTTATAAGTAAAGTATCCGATAATGTAACTGAGCTAATGTCAGCAATAGCATCCAGTGGGTGATTTTAAATCACCATGCAGACGAGTGGTCATGTGCACTGTGCTCCCTGTCAGCCAAGCCATAAATGATTGTGTGCTACTCCTAAACTTCATAAATTCAAAAAGGAAACTCATCAAGAGTCCCTTTTCACAAAATATGCAGCCTTCCTTTGCGTAAAAGCAAGAGACCCTAGGGAAACTTACATATTAATATCCATATTAGTAAGGGGAATAAAACTGATTTGGCTAGCAGCATACAAAACTGGGGACATCTGAGAGATTGGTTGTTTTGCCCTGTCAGCTGGAAAGCATCCAGCTCATTTTCCTTCATGCTGTGAATTGGAGTAACTATTCCTACAGCCTCACTAACTTGTCCCACGGTGTAACCAAGGGATGGGACAGGATGTCATACCTCCAAATAAAATTAAAATAAAATAGGGTAAAATAATAAATAAAAGAAAAGGACCCTTTTATCTACTGTGAAATTTGAAGTAGTTGAGTTTTTATCCCCAGACATGTTTTAAGTCAACCTGGTGAAATTGTAATTTATTAGTACCAGAAACAGTATTTGGCTCAAGTTTTCAGCACCCTGACTTAATCCCTACCAAATTTTTCTGAACTCATGCTGTGGAATTGTATGCTGGAACAGTAAGGCACAAGTGAACGAGGACTCTCTCCCTTTTTCTGGCCTGAGCAGCATTGCCATTAAATAAGTGAAGGAAATTGCAATAGTGAAACAAAGTATCCATTTTTTTTTTTTTGTTCAACCTATTTTCTTAGTTTCTTTAAGTTTATCTTTTGTGGAAATAATATTTAAAGAAAAAAGTCACATATAAATTTATTTAAATAGTTAAATAGAGAGGTTTTCCATTTTAATGAAGCAGAGCTCCCAGGAGTGAGGTATTCTAGTCACTTTTCACAGTGTTTTTCTAATGCCACTAATTCCCCTTCACTGTAATGGGATTTTGTGTCGTTGACATTCTCATGAGATTTTTATAATATAAATCCATAGACATGATGTTACAATGTCAAATGAAATAAGCTAGCAAGTCTATGGAGATATATGTCAATGATGCAAATATTCTAACCTGTAGAAGTAGCAATATGTCAAGATGATGGCAAATAATACCAGGGGATTTCTGGGGACACTATTTTCTGGAGCAAAAACAGTGTAAAAAGAATGTCAATGCAATTCTATTGAGACAATGATCGGATTGTTAAACTATGATAAAAGAAAGATTGCTAGTGTTTGCGATCATCTAAATTATTTTTTCTATATTTGGGGAGTTGATATTTTTATAAGCCCCACCGCAAAGCACTTAAGAGCTTCTCATATCTTAAAAAGAAAATCTCTGGCCTTATAACAATCCAAACCAAGAGGAAGGGAGACTATCCTGGGACTTTAACATCAGGAAAACATACACCTTTTTACTCTGTGCCTTATCTGAATCTGAATGTTATCTATTGAAATAACCATTAATATTCTTTGCTTCTATGCTTATTTTCTAGAGGTCGTTCAACTTTGGCAAAATCTGAGTTTGATATAGTCAGATAGGTTCATAAAACTTCCCAAATGTGATTTCTTAAAATGAGGCAGGACCTTAATCAGATAAATGGAGGAAAGGGGCTAAAAAAAAGGTCATCCATAATTTAATTCTTTAAGTGTATTCAAGATAATGCCACAAGGAGAATAATTTGACCTTACTGGGTAAAGTAATTTATTATAAATAGATATTTTTGGTGCCACTCATTTAAGTTTCTGCACATGAATGGAGTCCAAAATAAAATATTGAAATTCATGGTTTTGAATTATGTGAGCTATTCAATCATTACTGTTGGAGCACCAGACGTAGGAGTAATTTCCAGCAATGGAGTTATTAGAGTGATAGTGAAGTGGCCAAGAGAGCTGTCCTGGAACACCACTTGAAGAAATAATCAAAATAATATCATTGCCCCTCAGGAGGAAGAGGAGCTTATATCCACAAACACATGTATCAAACCTGTCAAATGGCTCAAAATACTTTCAAGTGGATTTTAACTTCTTTCGTCATAAAATTCTTGTGATAGAGATAAAGGAAAGGATTGTTCTATTTTTTGCTCGTGGAAATGGACATTAGATCTAGTCAATTTAGTTCTTTCTGATTATGGATCTAAGTAGAATCATGTAGAATTCAGTTACATCTAAAATATCCCAATTTTTATTTATTTCAGAGTAGTTTGAATATGTACATAAAATGAGACTATTTTTGTTTAATATTCTACTTCTTTCTAAATATTATATTTCTCCACATATCAAATTGTGAGTAATTCTAGTTTTTAAATGCTCCATTTAGTTTCTATTGTAAAATTCCATTTCTGGAGAACTGACACCAACATCATTACTTGATGTAAAGCTACAGTAATCAAGACAGTGTGGTATTAGAGAAAGAATAGACAAATATGTCAATGCAATAGAACAGAGAACCAGAAATAGAACCACATAAATATAGTCAATTGATCCTTGATAAAGGAACAAAGGTAATGCGATGGAGCAAAGATAGTCTTCTCAACAAATGACACTGGAGAATTGGGCATCCACACGCAAAATAAGGGAATCTAGACACAGACCTTACATCCTTCACAAAAACTTACTCAAAATGGATCATATACCGAAACGTAAAACACAAAATTATAAACTCATGGAAGATAATATAGGAGAAAACCTGGATGATCTTGGGTATAGTGATGACTTTTTAGATACAACACCAAAGACACAATCTATAAAAGAGATAATTGATAAGCTGGACTTCTGCAAAATTAAGAACTTCTGCTCTGTGAATGACAATGTTAAGAAAATGAGACGACAAGTCACAGACTAGAAGAAAATATTTGCAAAGGGCACATCTAATAATGGACTTTTATCCAAAATATACAAGAACTCTTAAAACTCAACAAGAACTCAACTCGAAAAAATAGACAAAAGACCTTAATAGACACCTCATCAAAGGTGTACCAATAGAAAATATGAACATTTAAAGGTGTTCCGCATTGTATATCAGGGTGATGCAAATTAAAATAACAATGAAATACCACTACATTCCTTTGAGAAAGGCAGTAATCCAAAACCCTGACAACACCAAATGCTCTCAAACATGTGAAGTAACAGGAATTCTCATTCATTACTGATGTGAATGCAAAATGTTACAGTTGCTTTGGAAGACAGCTTAGGAATTTCTTACAAAACTAAACATACTCTTACCACACGATCCAGCAATCACACTGTGAATTAATCACAGTTCATTAAAGAAACAAAGTCAATAAGAGATAGAAAGATATAAATAGATACAGACATATAAGAGGAGATTTATTATAGAAATTGTCTAACACAATTATGGAGGCCAAGAAGATCCAGGATCTACAATCTGCAATCGGGAGCACCATGAAAGCTGGGGGTGTAATTCAGTCAAAGTCCAAAGGCCTGAGGGTCAGAAGCCCATGGCATAAGTCCTCGTCTGAGCTCAAAGGCCTGAGAACCAGGAATTCTGATGTCTGAAGGCAGGAGTAGATGAATGTTTTAGCTCAAGCAAAGAGAATTCACCCTTTCTCTACCTTTTTGTTCTACTTGGTCCTGGATGGGATTGCATGATGCCCACCCACATTGGTGAAGGTGATCTTCTTTACTTAGTCTACTGATACAAATGCTAATCTCTTCCAGAGACACCCTCACAGACTCACCCTGAAATAGGGTTTTACCAGCTACCTGGGCATCCCTTAGCCTGGCCAGGTAGACACACAAAATTAGCCATCATACACTCCTTTATATTTACCAAAAGGAGTTGAAAACTCTTGTCCACACAAAAACGTACACACGAATAGCAGCTTTATTCATAATTGCCCAAACTTGGAAGCAACCAAACTGTCCTTCAGTTAAGTGAATGGATAAAAGAATGGATAAATGTGGTATATCCAGACAATGTAATATTATTCAGTGCTAAAAAGAAATGAGCTATCAAGCCATGAAAGACATGGAGGAAACTTAAATGTATATTACTAACTCAAAGAATTCAATCTGAAAAGTTTACATACTCTGTGGTTCCACCTACATGACATCCTGGAAAAGATAAAACTATGAAGACAGCAAAAAGATCAGTGGTTGCCAGGGGTTAAGAGAGGAGAGAGATGTATAGGTGGACCACACAGAATTTATAGTGCAGTGAAACAATTCTGTATGATACCATAATGATGTATCCATGTCATTACACATTTGCGCAAATTCAGAGAATGTACAACACCAACAGTGAATGCTAATGTAAACTACGAACCTTGGGTGACAATAATGTGTCAATGTAGGCTCATCAATTGTAACAAATGTACTACTCATGGGGATGTTGATAATAGGAGAGGCTATGCATGATTGGAGGCAAGGGTTAAATGGGAAATCTTTTGCTCAATTTTGTTACAAAACTAAAACTTCTCTAAAAAATAAAGTCTACTGAAAAAGAAAAACCCTATTTCAGGAAATTAGCCTTCTGTAAAGCAGTATACATTTATTTTTATTCAGGATTTATTATGTTCCAGGTAATTTTGTTTCTTCAATAATGTTCTTTAAAATGAGGTTATAAACTCTTTTATAGATATGAAATATAAGACTTGGAGATGATGATTTAATTGACAAAGTCAAGCAGGCTTAATGGAGAATGCTCATGGTGAGAGTTATGAATGTGTTGGATTCCAAAACCTGTGCTCTTCCAGGAGGTTCCTTCCTCCATCCATCCATCCATCCATCCATCCATCCATCCATCCATCCAGTAAACAACCTTTTTAGTGAGGAAAATTTTTATTCAATTTGCCATGATTAGTTGTACTTTGTTCAGATAATGAACAAATAATCCCAGAGCTTCTTGTCTTCTTTTTACCACTCAGCAAACTGTGCCATACATTGGGGGCAAAGATTGAGGGTAATAAAAATGATTGCATCTTTTATAGAATTTTTGTAGTTAACAGTTCACCCATACGTACGTATGTGAATACGGATAGGTTGTTAGGCATGAATCCAGTGTCATTTCCCATTCTACCTCATTTTTCCCCTAAGTTTTTATTGTCTTGAATAGGAAGTGAAACCTGGACATTATATATTTGTCAACGGAAATTTTTTCTAATAAAAATATGTTAAACTCTACCTTAATGTGGGGTCATTTGATTCATTGTTTAGAATAAATTATAATCACTTTGATTTCCAACATGTGCTGTTATGTGACAAAGGGTTCTTTTAAACTAAAACAGAGAGTAATTTTAGGAAAAAGATTGTTCGTATAAGTAATTTTTCCTATGTTAGTCTACTTTTTGTTTTCCATAAATCCAAGTTAATATGGGTAGTGCTCAAAGTAGAGAGATGATTTTAAGATTTATATAGAAATATTTTTGTGAAAATGGTAGATGCTGCAACTGCTATCATTTTATGGAATGATCCTTTATAGGATTTTATGAGAGCTTATCAGAAGTGAAAAGTGTGTATGAATATAGAGTGTATGTATGAGTTCTGTTTGCAAGGAGTTGAGTAAACTTTTATAGTCTTGTTTGGTTTATGCAAAGTCAAAGCAAACTAAAGAAACTGCCTCATGACTCCATTTGAAATTTTGAAGTAGACTTTATCTATTAGGGGTTTTATTCAGGATTTTAAATGCAAAAAGACTGTCCGATAACAAATACACTTTCTTTATATTTGATGCAATATGTTATTTGTTGATTTGAATGGTGTGGTTCTGTTAATTCATATTACTTTGTAGCTACAGCAGAGTGTTAGACCTGTCATTTCTTGAAATGCTCCTTTTTTATGAATCTGTTTTAAAACTTTTGAGGAAAATCAGTAGCCATCTTCTCACCCCTTCATTTCTCATTAATCCTAGTACTTATCTAAAATTATAATCTTTATAACAACCATTTTCAGCAAAACCCACAAATCAATCCTTCCCCTTTGCTCTTGTTTTCTGGTATCCAAGTGGCCCCTTCCTCTTTGCAGGAAGCTTTCTGTTGTTGCTTCTGGAGCTTTTACTAGGCTGGTCTTCAGACTTGCCTTCTCTAACTTGCTTGCTCCTTTTACTAAGGAAATGCATTTTGCTTAACCTAGTCCAGGAACAGGGCCCAGTGAAAAATGAAAATATAGACCACTTATTCAGAAATTATTATTAATTTCGTGAAGGTGGAAGCAGAGCATAAACCAAGTGCAGGGTCTTTCTAAGTGCGGGGTCTTGTGCAACTGCACACGCCGTGTTCATGACACTGGCCCTGGCCTAGTCCCTTGGCTGTTATGCCCTGGAACTTCCCTTCTTTTTTGATCCATTCTTACCCTAACTATGTCTTTCATTCCTGCACTCCAACTTCCTTTTTTTCCTCCTCTTAGTGTTGCCTCAGTGACTTGAGCTGCAGAAAATCTTACAGGCTGTCTTCCTAGTTTCCCAGAAGGAAGGTCAAAAAGAGCAAACATTTGAAAATTTTTTAAAAATAATTTTATCACAAAGCATCATGTAAGATATTATTGGTATTAAATTTTATTTGATAATTGAAGTAGTATAAGAATCCTACTATCAAATATTATATCATGACTTAGTTTTGTTGACTCACTGTACGATTAATTACTTAAAGTATGTGTCTTTTCAAAGCTTGGTTACATAAAAGTGAAAATTAGCTCATTTGACAACAGTGTCTATGAATGTGATGGCAGCAGTTCCAGAGACAACTTTTTAAAAATCAGAATGATAAATATTAATCTTTGTTATCACCGTAGAAAGGGCAGCTCCCGTCTATAAGTGTGACATCTTTTTCAGGATTAAAGAGTTTTTAGTTGCCCCTCCTCTCTCTGATCTGTGTCCTGGTATCCTCTGGGAATCATTTTCTTCATTTTCTCCTTTTTAAGTTGGTTTTGTCTTTCATTTTTCCGAGGGAACAGTAATTAATCTGATAACCAATTAGCTGGGCAAAAGGCACCACATCATCCACTTTGCTTCTCCCATCAGATAAATGGCATCTGCTTTTGTTATGCTGACTCTATAGATAATGCAACCTCTTCTAGTTTACTGGTTCTGTCAAAGGAATGCTTCAAATAGTGACAGTTACTAGTTTTGTAACTGTGACTAAATAATAGTTACCAAATTTCTGTTCCAGTTGGAAAGGAAGGTTTGGTGACTAGTATTTGTGGATATGAGGAATATTTCTGAACATTTTCCCCAAAGTAAAGTTGTATACTTAGTTGGCTAATTTATTTGTGCTTAGGCCCCATACTGGCTCTACCAGAGTTGAAAACATTGAATATAAAAATCTAGTAACTTTTTACACTATCTCTTATGCTAGGAGAATACTATAAGCAGCAGCTTATAGTAGCACTGACAAAACCAATTTATTCTCTATTTCCACTAAAAAATAGTTTAGATTTCATTTCTCTACTCAGAATTCTTAGTTCTTGTCAATGATTATCCTATCTTTAACAAAAGAGATCTGATTAAAACAATTTAATACTTTAGCTAAAAGACAGAAGACTAAGAAATATCTAGATGAGTAAAATATCAGTAATTAGTGTAGAATGTAATGTGTGCTGAGATCTGTAGAAATTTAGTTGTATAACAATTTGTTAAACGTTAAAATATACTTAATAAATAACCATATTGCATTTGATAGATCAATATAGACAAAACGTTAATTTTGGCTCCTGATATTACATCACTATATTATTGATATCACTTATTCTTGAACTGACTTTTTATAATACTATTTTCTCTTAGAATGTAAACTCTTAATGGGAGAGAAACAGTCTTCTATCTATAACAAGTAATTGAGTATATCCTATTTTACATTATCAATTATGACTAACCATTGCAAATTATTCTTATTATGATTTTCATTGGTTATTATTCATGAGTGCTTATGACTATTTTTCTGTAGTTATTTCATAGTAACTTGTATGCCTTCCACATAGGATCACACAGAATGTATAACTAGACCAATTTTCAAAAATTTCAAATCATATGCTACTTTTATCTGAATAGTTTAGATGGAATTGTGTGTGTGTGTGCTTTGGACTGAATTGTATTAACAATTGCCTCAGTTCTTTATTTGTTGAACTGTTGCATGTGAATAAACATAGTTCAAAATTTGAAGATGCACCTGAACTTCTATATGATAAACATTTATATTTTGTGAAACATAATACATTAAAAATCATTAAATACATGTGAATACATTAATATAGCAAAACCCATATATAAAATACAATAAATTTAAAAGTACATAAATATCAGAATGAAGAGCTATAGCTATACGGCAAATAACAAGAATAAGTTCATTACTGCATCTCAACTTAATTTTGAACTCCACAAACTAAAATCTATCAGTACATACTTGATTGTAGAATAAAGCAAATATTTTTATGGTTATTTTTTCTTAGTTTATTTTAGGGGGGCATGCATAGGATTAGGTTTGAAGCTCAGTATATACATATGTCTAAAGACAATTATGAAAATTTTTTAATAAAAATGTTTACCTACGTTTTGTTTGATTGACATACCATGTGTGAGTACTTTATTAGTAGCCCAACTAATTTTATTGGATGATTTTATAATCTTTTATATCTGATCAAATGGTATCACTGAAAATGTATTTACTGAAATTTAAATCATCTTAATGAAATGTGTATTCATAAGACATAGTATTATTCCCATAGGTTTAAGATGTTCTAATTTTTTTAGTGAGAAAACTTTAGCATTTAAAACCATGGTAAAACTTGTTATAGATGATACACTTTATAATTATGTTTAAGTGCCTTTGATGATTTAAAACAATTTTATAAAGTTCTTAAATGACAATTATCATTCTGCTTTAAATATTTTAATACATCGTTGTTCTTATCCTTGCAGGACACCACATGGTATGAGATGTTGCTAAGAAAAATTAAATTGAAGTGTCTTCAATATACAACTTCCATTTAAAGATTGCATAAAGATGGGCTTCCTAGTCATCATTTATTAAATAGGCCCATAAATAACATTAGGAAAATCCAGTTACTTATAAAAATTATTTCTTCACATTAGCTGCTCTTATATTTTGAATGATGCAGCTAAGAGGTGAGAAATATTTATAATAGCAGGTCATCAGGATAAAATAGGACAATGTAGTTTAATCACTTTATTTATATTTTTGAAATGCGCTTAATGGAAAGGATGAATAACTGCCTTGCTTCAAAATTAAATTTTATTGCCCTGACTGAGAGATTTGAGTATTAGCATAACATTCTATTTACGTGAGTTATGCTGTAGTTTTGTCACTTTTTACATTACAGTGCAGGGAATGCTACTGATTTATTGTTGCATTTTTAAAGGGCAATGCTATGCTGAAATCAGAGACTGAAGGAAGCTAAAAATCATATTTGTCAAAAACTCAGCCTTGACATGCTTTATGAGCACTAACTATTTGCCCTACTTATAGGGTTATATTTAAAAGTAAGCTAATCTAGCAAGATCAAATATGATTGATGTTTTCCTGTTTATTATTTTCCAATGTTTCATTTTTTTTGTTTTAAGATGGTTATAAGATACAAGATATATAAAGTTATGTTTAGGTTAGAGAATTCATAGCGCTTTCCATTTTCATTACACTCCTTTGAAGAGAATTATTTTCTGAATATTCAGCTTGGGTCCTATCAGCATCCACTATAATCAGAGTAATTTTTAAAATATCAAATGAATTATGAATATCATTTTCAGCTATGCAAGTGAGATGTTAAATGGTTGTATGAGGATTTGAATGCTATGGTCTGGTATATAAGGTAATTATCATCAATGTGAAAAACTTTCCTGCTTATAAATTGTAAGAGCTTGAGTACTTAAAACTATTATAAGATTATTTCTCAGTTGAATGACAGGAAGCAAAATCTAACTGACAATGTGTTATTTAGCCAATCATCTGGAAAAATTGGGAGTACATCTGTATGTTACTATTCAAAACCTTAGAAGAATGAATATATTTGCAGTCTACATTAAAATTAATTTCTTGATCCAAACTCTTAGACTCATAGAATATAAGAATAATAACTATATTTGCTTAAGGTTTTGAACAAGTGTTTATCCGTAAATTTTAATTCTGATTGAAAACTTTAATATAAACAATATATTTTGATATATCTACAAATAAATTATACTTCTTTGATATTCCATACATCACAATGCAATTATCCAAGGTATATACAGACAAGAAGATATAGTGACTTGAGTATTTAAGCCATTAAGTGAGGAGGCAGAAGAACCATCCATTAAAGGGCAGCCCTATGTCAATAGATCCAATGATTGTAACCTTCCGGATTAACGTCATGAGAATTTCTGGTTTATCACAACTGTTTAGGCTGATGGGACTGGATATAGCAAATTGCACTTAGTAGAGTTATCATTCCATGGAACCTTTATTCCATCATTTGGGTCCAGAATGAAAATTAAGCCAAGATATGGTTTCTAATTTCACAGATACCTTAGATATTGTACAGCATGTTGGAAAAAATGATTTTGTGTTTGTTGTGGGGAAAATTTAAGCATTTATTGTTTCTGGACTTCAAAACACAATAGGGCTAAGAATGAAAAACATTGAATTAGTAAAGCTCAATCTATAATTACCACTTACACTAGGCAACGAAAATATTTTGTTGCAACTGACCTGAATAACAGAGTGGGATGGAAGGAAGAAAGCCTATTTATTTGACACACCAAGTGAAAACTATGAAACACAAAGGGGAAAAGCCAGTTTCATTGAGAATAAAATATTCATGTTGATAACTTACATAAAACAAAAGATGGAGTGTTTTCTGCAGGGAAATTACTTTCTTTGATGAGTTCCATTTATGCATGATGGAGTTTTAAATTTTTGAAAACCCCCTTGGTTATTTTCTCTTGCTTTCAATTCTTGTGTTTTTAATTTCAGACATAAATAGATGTAAAATTTTCTTGTTAAAAGCTTCTTACTCTGTTTAAAGTCGAATTTATAACATAAAAATAACCAGAATGCCTTTTTACAATGACGGTGATTAGGAAATCAATATTTAAGGCATCAATCTCATGAATTGCACAGTGAGCAGTGGCTCCACTCGTTTTGAAACTACCCAATGATAAAATGTGTCTTCATCTATTTTGCTCATTTTTAACATTGTTTTGTTTGAAGCATATTCTTGAGAGATGTCGAGTATTATATCTTCTAACTAGCAGCTTGAGTTTGGAAGCAATTTCATTTGAGTGAAACTTACTATATAATGACTTTTTTTGAGTAGCCTGCAAGCTGCATGTTAAGGTTCAAATATTTACTTCTTGAAGATAGAAAGGTATTGGTTTTACTCGGTAACGTAATATGGGAGGTTTTTTAGAAGCTGCACTGGCAAGTAAGGATTTGAATCTTACATGTTGCCTATCACCCTAATCAAAAGAGAAGGGAAAATAGAACATACTTCATCTCTAGAGACTTGGGTTCCAATGGGAGAACATCAGACTAGATGGGAAAATAAATATGTTGATCTTAGTATGTAAACTTATTTGTGCATCACAGAGTCACCATGCAATCCCACATTATTTCGAGGAGGTTGCTAGTATCAGACACATAAAGGGCTGGGACAAGAACGGGCCGGAGAATGAATGTTTGCAAGTTGATATTTATCAGCAAAGTGTTCACGGTGCCTGCTTGCATGAAATTGCCTGGTACATTAAGAGCAAATCTTTAGGGAAATGTACTTAGTAAAATAACCATAAACAAACCTCTGTGGAATTCCCAAGTGTGGTAAATAGACACCAGCACTGGCAGAAGGTCTGTTATTAGGATGGAGAGACTCTGCATTTGCTGCCTATGTGAAAATAGGTTTCAAATCTCTCCCAGTGGCCCAATTCTGCACTCTTGGACATCAGGAAGCTATCTCACAGATCTAGAAAAATCTAGTGATTGCAATATGTCTTGAAAGCTCAGAAAATATTGAACAAATTAATGATTACATACACACTATAATTTATGTGTATATATACAATGTAGACACAGGTACACACTCACATTTTTGAATGCTCATACAGAGTTAGATAATAGAGAAGCATGTGGATTCATAAAAGAAAAATATTTAAGAAATCAATTTTTGAATGTCTTTGCCTCTAAACTTGAGACAATGGTTTTGCCACACCGGTGTCCATTTGACAAATGTTTATTGATTGTTAGTCTTTGGAGATTTGAAGACAAGTGTGACCTATTTATACCTTTGAGAAGCTCACAGTTAGCTGAGGTAGACAGAGAATTCAATAAGCATTTTTATAGCTTAACATGGTAAATATGAGGTAACGACAAGTTGCTATGTAATGCACTTTACTCAGTCTAAGAAGTAAGAGGAAGGTTTTGGAGACGGTGACGTGGCATTGAATTCTGAAAAGTAAATGAGGGGAAGGTTGTGATGGGGTATGGGGACGTAAGGTGAACCAGACAGGGGAATGTGAGCAAACCTGAACTTAGAGCTCAGAGGCATACAAACAGTTCCATATTCCTGATCCAAGGCAGCTGGGGGCTGGAGAGAGCACTGATTGGGAGTCAGAGGTAGGACTGGGTCTTGGTGCTGTTCAACCACACCTTGGTGGTCTGTGCAAGCGCTCAACTTTTAAGTTTCATTTCTTTATCAGTACAATGTGTTTAGTAATACATTGTCTTCTAGGGATGTTGTGAAGATATGTTTTGTACATGGGGCGTATAGAGTAGGGATTCAACAAATAGTATTCAAAAAGGTTACAATTATCAACGTGACCTTAACCAGAGTTCCCAGTCTGGCTACATATTAAAATTACCTAGGGAATTTTCAAAAGTGCTGATGTCTGGATCTCAACCCCAGAGCTTCTGATTAAACTTGAGATGGTATAGTCCAGATATCAGACTAAAGGAGAATACAGGAAAAATAATAGAGAAATAATAAGAATCAGTAGCAAAAGGGGAAATAATTGGGAAAATGTGATCTTCTCCAGAGAAGGCTATATTAAAAAGTCTGCCAATATGCTAAGGGATAGAGTTTCTTCGTTCCATAGAACAGAGAGATTGCCACTGTTGGGTATGGTTGAGAAGCATTTCCAGGCTTCATCTGTTCCAAAGTAGTTGACTTTTGGGGGGCTAGCTAACAAAGACAGATCTTCTGCATTCTAGAAGTCTCTTGCAATATGGAGTGCATCAATTTTATGCTGTTTATTATGGTAGAATAAGTTATAGGTTTTAATTCCTTGGAATGGTATAAAAGGGACATGGAAGAGGTGATGAAAGAATCTAAGAGTACTGAGGATAAAGATTCTTAGAGCTTTTTAGAGTACTACAGTTTAATCTAGTTAATTAATATTCATCTCAAAAGAGATGAAGCCTTGCTTTAAAGATGTGAAATACAGTAAAAGCAATCCTGCCTAAGCCTTTAGCCACAGGTTTGATGAGCAACAATGATACTGTTAACTATATTAGGAGAAAAAGAAATCGGCCGAATTACAGCAGAAAGAAATTTAAATATATACTAGAGAAAGTGATGAGCTCAGTTTGAATCTTAAAACAATTTACTCCCTTTTTTTCTGGCCTATCATAAATAAGCCTTGATGTTCTACCCTGGTTCCCAGAGAAGAGATTGTGTGGTAGAATTTTATTTTCTAACACTGAACATTAAAGAAAAACCAAAAGAGGCAAAATTCTTTTAATAGATTCAGATTCTTCAGGTCTAAAGTTTATTTTTTACATGGAGAACAACTAAGCTGATATTTTGATTGTGTAAATAAAATACAATATGCTACGCTTTTGTGATTGTTATCTGAGACCTCCAGATAAATGAATTATTTTACCCATGTATTGTTTTTCCCATGAAAATACTTAGGCTAATTGGAAAATAATTAACTACATTTATTTCCTCCCCTTTTGATATTGCCAAAATATTTCCCTGTGAAATATATAATTGCTGAAATATTTCCCACCTAAAATCACTCTAGTTTCTTTGTGCCATTCTTGAGATAGAAAGACTTGAAATCTCATCATTGTCAAAAGAGATTTTATTAAAGATCTTCTTTAATTCAACACCACACTAAGCAATACCTATAAAGTATTTTAGGAATAGAAATTAAGGACCAGACTATACTTAGAGCTTATAAGAATAATCATTGGTGATATGTATCCATTTTTGCTCTTTTTCACAAACTCACATACTTGCAAACTTGTCTGGGTATGCTGTTTTCATTTTTGTGCTCAGCACTTACAAGTTCCCATTACAGTCTGACATTTGCTTCAGCCACGCAAGTGGACTGTTTTTATTGTTGTTATTAAACACACCCACTATTTTCATGTAAACAAATTCAATGATCACTTTTTAGTCCCCATCTTATTTAACTTCTCATCAGCATTTGATACAACTGAGGGTCCTTTATTGAGCCATTCTCATTGTTGATGTCCACTAGTCAAAGACCACCAGAAATACACCTGTAGTTGAGCAAATTGTGCTTCCAGCTGACAGCTGTCAGGATTGCCTTTTTCTTCCTCACTATCATGGTACCATATTCTCGTTGGTTTCTTTCTACCTCTTTGTTCCTTTTCAGTCGTCCTAACAGTATCTTCTTCTCTATATAATCTTTAACTCTTCATTTTACCAGGGCTTGTATCAGAATCATCTTTCATATTCTTCTACACTTCCTATGCAATTTCATTCATTTGTATTACTTTAATTGCTAGCTGATTTTTTCAGACAAGACTATTCTATGACTAAAAAATGGGTTAGAATACTACAGCCCATAGGTTAAGCCTGTTTTTGCCCTGGATATAAGATGGTTTTTATATATTTAAATGGTTGGAAAAAATCCAAAGATAAATAATATTTCATGACATAAAAATCATATATAAAATTCAAGTCACAGTGTCCATAGATAAAGTTTCACTGGAATCCAGGCGTGTTCATTTGTTTAGGCATTTTTTATGGCTGCTTTTTTGCTGCAAGAGTAGTGTTGAGTGGTTGCAGCAGAGAAAAGCCAAAATTATTTACTAGCTGTACCGTTACAGAGAAACTTTGCCAACCCCTTCTCTAAAATCATGTATTCAACTAACATTTGACATTTTCACTAGAATATTTTAGTCATCTTAATTATTTAAAGCAGAAATTGTATTCACTTCCATTCCGTACCATAAATCTCTCCCTTTCCTACTCCCGTCCATCTTAATACATGGGGCCATTGCCTATAGAGTTACTCAAAGCAGAAACCACAGTCATCCTTAATTCTGACCTTTTCTCTACCTCATATTTCTAATCCTTCTGGGAAATCCATTGTTTCTAATTCCTAACTATATCTCAAATAGGCTAGTCAGTCTCCATTTCTTCTGCCACCATTCTGTATCATACCACCACCATCTTGGTCTACTCAGTCTCCTTATTGGTTTCCTACTTGCATGACTAAGTAAGTGCCTGATCCATGATATTTTCTATCATTACATCTGGACTGTTTTCTTCATAGAAATTACCACAAATTTTTATGTAAATATTTGGGTTTAAATTCTATGTATTTATTTACCTATCATTTATCCAAACAGAGAAACTCTAAGAAGGTAAATTCATGCCTTTTAGTCCATCAGTGGACGTAAACACTTTGAACAGTGACTGGCATGAAGCAAGAAGTCAATAACTATTTTTTTTTAACCAGTGTCTAACTTGTTTAAAGACCACAAAGGCAGTAGTGTAGTTACTCTGTCCCACACACACATATGCGCACAGTCCATTCTTAAGGAAAAATTATGTGTAAAGTGATGCATATTCCAGTGGTGACGTGTTCATGAATCGAATACTCATCACTTTAAATTTGCACCACAGTTATATGAGAGGCAGTTTGCTGAGAAGGAAGAGATGATATGGACTTCATCTTGATTTAAGAATTAGCTCTTAGCTTTTGTTGTTGGTGATGGTAGTGATGATGACCTTTTTCCTAAACAAACAAAAGAAAACAAACAATTTACTTACATCATTGTGGTGACCCAAAAGCTGAATCAAAGTGCACTAGTCATCTGCTTGATAATTTGTTGTCAAGCATCAGTGTACACCATTTTATACAGGAAAGAACTGTCTAATTATTCTTATGTGGATTTTGAATAGGAGCTTAGAAACTCTTCCCCCATAATACTGAGGTAAGAATGTAGACTAACTGTAAATAAGCACTTTTTTTGTGTGTTCAGCAGTTGGAAGAAACCGCTGAATGGGTGAGTTAGGTTTCAGGCAGAACTAACATGGTGAAACGGCCATAGGATATGGCATGAAAAGGTCATTTGAGAACAGATTTTGTAAAGTAATAGGGAAAGAGGCCAGTCGGCGGGGCTTTGCAGATAAATTACCTGGTAAGAAAAGAAAGCAGTGAGTTTTCAGGAGAGAAGTGACCATAAATGGAATGGTAGACAGACGGAGGCTCAAATACAGCAGGAAAGGAGAGGGAGAGTTCTCTGTATTTGAAGGCAGAAGAAAAGAAAGTCACTAAAGTGGAAAAAAATCAAATTTGGCAGATTGAGGAAAACATAAGAACCGGATCACTCAGAAGCTTGTGACTTCCCAAGTTTTGAATAATAATTTGGATTTCAAAAAATATTTTTACATAATTTATATCATATGACCTTCACAAAAACTGTGTAACTCTAAGTGAAGTGAGACAGGTGGTTCTAGTCCCATTTCACAGATTAGGAAGCAGAAGCTAAGTGCCTAGGGTGATGCAGTGGGTTAAGTGACATAAGGCAGAACAGAAGTGTTCTCACGCCTACGTTTGTATACTTTCGACTATACCCTGTCAACAGTGTGGTGTGAATCTTTAAACAGGATGAGATCAAAATCTGTCGTGAGGAGAAGTATTTAAGGCAAAGATCCAAAAAAAGTAGTCTCTTTTTTCCCACCACTCACTTTAACTATTCTCACACTTGACTGAATTTCAGTAGGCCAGGAATGTAGAAAAACACGACTGTCATTAAGGAACACGGATGGCATTCATTTGTTTTTTAAATTACTGGACATACACCATGCACCAAATGTTGGAGATACAATGGTAAGTAAAAATAGCCAAAATTCCAGTCTTAATGAGGCTCATTCTCTAGTGTAAAGAATAAGTTTTTAACCAAGTAACAAAAATAAATGTTTGAGTACAAACTCAAATACGAAAGCAGTGTCATCAGAAAGAATTTTACACGGGGCCTCATTGAGCCTTTAGAACCAGGAGATGTGAGCTTAGTGAGAGGATGACAATGGATAAACGCTAAAAGAGAAATAGGAGTGATCTATCTGAGAGGGAGCAGTCCTGGGGCCTTTTAGGAAGGCTTACATGTGAGAAAGTGTAAGGATCCAGCATGACCAACACAATTTTAGTTTGCTAATGTTTGTGTGCTTTGAATTATAACGAACATAGTAGAATTCTTTCTTCATTTTAAATAGTTATGTAAGGATATTGAGCCATATAATTCTGAGTCAACATTTTTCTCAAGTGATGGCTTAGAAATAGAGAATAAAATAACTGTTATAAAATATTAATTTCTGGTAGAAATATATACATGTATATTCTTGCAAAGGTCTCCAATAATGTTTTGCCCATGAGAAGCAATCATGAAGTAGCTATTAGCTAATTCTTTCAACACATATTTAGCGAAAATCTAGTAAGTATAATACGTACAAACATCTTTCTGAATGCTATTGTAAGTTTCTTATCCTCTAATGTTTAACCAAAGAGCAGCCAGGGCATGCTTTAAAGGAATTCCTCTTCCCTTGAAAAGGCCATTACCATATGTGATCACGTACTTATAATCTCCAGATTTATGCTGTCTTTTTTGCCTTAGCCTCAGGTAGGACAGGACAAAACCATTCTTTCAGTGCTGTAGTGATGAAAACCTTCTATATCTGTGCTGTCCCCTGTGGCACTCATAAGCTGCATGTGACTATTGAGCGCTTGGAATGTGGCTAGTGCAACTGACAATTGAACCTCTTATTTTATTTAATCTTAATTAATTTTAATTTAAAAAGCTACCCGTGGCTGGTAACAACTGTATTGGACAGTGACACTTCAGTCGGATTCAGGAAAAGATGTTGAGCTCCCACCACAATACTTTTGATACATTTGACATGAGCTTAATATTTCTTGTATCTTGTGGCCTGGATATAATTGAAAGAGAAGTTTTCTTGGTATAAGGGCGAACTTATCTTAAGGTAAAAATATAGGTGTGAACAGAAGCTCATTTTCCCAACTCACTTGGGGAATAACAACTGAACTTGTTTATATCAAAAAATCTGCCAAAACATGTAGCCAGAATTTCACAGAAAGTGATTTTTTTCAAGGATCCAAAAGAGTTAAAGTAAACAATTTTCTTTATGTTTGCCATTTGTGTAACAGTCATTTACAAAGAAATCATAAAAATGAATGAAATGAAATTACTTTTATAATAAACAACCAGAAAAATCCAGGGATCATATAAAGAAGATAGATGGAGATTAATGCATGGTCAGCCAACTCATTTCTCTCTATCACATACAATATTTAGAGTTTCAATGAGACATCCTTTCTCTCTAAAATATTCATATCTGAACGTGAATGCATATAATTGAATGTGTTTATTCAAAACATAGAATAAGAGTGTATATTTCTCTTCCACATTTGCACCATAGCCATCTTGTACTACTGCTTCAGATAACGTTACTGCCAATTTTCTCTTTTTTTGCAAAATTTCAGAGATATTTTATATATCCCTTCAACATATTTACTAAGTGCCTATTATTCTAGGCATTGTTCTAAGATCTGGTTTATTGTAGTGGAAATAAAAAACAGAATAAAAAATTCCTTAAGGAAATTATAGTCTGGGTCAGCCGCGGTGGCCTAGTGGTTAAGCCTGGTGCACTCTTTGACGGCCAGGGTTCAGTTCTCAGGCACGGACCTACACCACTCATCAGTGGCCATGCTGTGGTGGTGACTTGCATAAAAGGAGGGGAAAAAAGGGGGTGATCGACAATAGATGTTAGCTCAGGGCAACTCTTCCACACCAAAAAAAACAAGAAGAAGAAGAAAAAGAAAAATTACAATCTAAGGGAAGGAAATAAGCAATCAGCAAAATAAATAAGTAAAATACATGTTATATTAAATAGTGATAAGTACCACAGATTTTTTAGAAGGATGTTAAAAGAGGAGAAGGCATTGAAGCAGGAAAGGGAATTAAGGGTGCCTCAGTTGGCGAAGGAGTTTACATTTTAAATAGGATGAGCAGAGAAGGACTTTTAAACTTTATTTTCATCAAAGACTTGAAGGTATGAAGGGAGCAAGACGTGTTTAGGCAGAGAACTGCATGTGCAAAGGCCTCAAGGTAGGAGCTTGTCCAGCGTCTTCCGGGAAGCAGCTTTGCAGTGTGGCTGAATCAGTGACCACAAGGCAGAGGCTCTTTGTGTCCAGTAACGAATATACCAATCAACTGATGAATCACAGTTATAGTGTTCTTTGTATTGTGTGTGATTCTTTCTCATCAAATATTCTGAGTCTCTAGCTTTAGAATAGGGCTTATATCTCTCTAGTATAGTAGTCCCCTCTTATCTGTAGGGGATGCATTCCAAGATGCCCAGTGGATGCCTGAAACCTCAGATAATGCTGAACCTTATATACAGTATGATTTTTCTTATATGTACACATCTATGGTAAATTTTAATTTATAAATTTAGGCAAAGTAAGAAATCAACAACTTCTCTTTGGCATATCTGAATTGCCAGCATACCTACTCTTGCACTTTGGGGCCATTATGAAGTAAAATAAGGGTCACTTAAACATAAGCACTATAATACCAGGACAGATCTGATAATGGATAGGGCTACTAAGTGACTACTGGGCCGGGAGTGCATACAGTGTGGATATGCTGGACAAAAGGATGATTCGTATTCTGGGAGGGATGGAATGGGATGGGGCAAGATTTCATCATGGTAGTCAGAACTTGGGCAATTTAAAACTTATGAATTGTTTATTTCTGGAATTTTCTGTTTAATATTTTTGGATAGTGGTTGATCATGGGTAACTGAAACTACGGGAAGTGAAACCACAGATAATGGGGGGTTATTGTACCTATGATCTCTATTAACTACGCATTAACTTCAAAAAATAATTGCATATTAGAGTCTGATTATTTCTCTTATGGAATATACTATGTAATACCTACAGAAATAGCTAAGCTGGTTTCTTCTCTAATGCTATTTTCAAAGTTCCAAATTCATTTTGTAATATCAGATTCTGTCCTCTGGTTGAGGATATAAGACAGATTACTTTGTAGTGAATATAGTTCCATAGAGAATTGTCAAAATATTAATTTACTTGATTATAATGACATTATAGTCTGTCATTATTTCTACAGAAAAAATAAAAGGCTTATGGAAGAGAACATTTCAATAATTTGGTTTATTAATGAGAACATCAAAGTCTAGAGAGGTAAAATGGTTTTCCCAAATCGCCCATGGATGGTGATAGTTACAGCTAGCATTATTGTGTTCACAATATGTGATGGCCTTTGTGCTAAATACTTTACAGGCACTATATAATCGTAATCCTCCCAACAACTCTGAGAGGTAGCCGTCATTACTATTTTACTAATGGAAAAACTGAGGGAAATAAGGAACTTCTTCAAAGACACACAGCGGGTGAATGGTACAGCTGGGAGCGCCTCGAGATCTTTATAGATACAGGGCGAGGAATGCCCTATTGGAAATGGGAGAAACAGAGAGGAATTCTGGGAAGAGAGTAAGCTTTCACTTTGGTAAGATGTTGGATTGAATTTCACCTCCACATAAGAGCTGAATATTTGGGGGCAAGCAATATAGTTTTTCAATATGGTTCAAGTTGTGAAAATTGAGGAACCAAACTACAGCTGTATTATTGCTTATCTGGACCTTGACCTAATCCATTGTGAGTAAAAGTTAGAAGCTATCAAGCTTCCTAATTTAACTTGTGAGTATATTCTTATAGAGTAATTAAAAGAAGCTATTCAGTTGAGATGAAAACCTTTATATGCCTAAAAAGAATATGGATCATTATATTAAAAAATAGGACTTGTAATTTTAAGTGAAAGCTTAGTACAGTATCAACAGAAAATCCAGTGTCCAATTATTTAAGGTTAAAAGAGTATATTGAAATTAATAAGGTGCTCATTAATTTGCCCTGTATTATCTGCTTACTTTTCACTTCTTTCTTTTTACATATACTTAAAATTTTAATTATACTCAGTGAAGCAAGTCTATATTAATGGCATGCATCATTATGTGTCTCCATTGTAAACAGCAAAAGTAACTGTTTTGCACATGCACAGCTATAAACCCCAAGTTAAGTTTATAGCAGTCACTCAATATTTATACTAGATGTAATTTGATATGTTTTAAAACTTAAAAGAAATTTACCTTTATAGGGTAAAATAGCTCTGAATAGGCTATTAATCTGAAGTCGTAACTGATTTTTGTTGTGGTTACCAAGATCCAAAGTTTCAGTTACCTTGATTGCTGTATTTTGCCAAACATCTTTTTTTCAATTTGTTCTTTTGTACGAAAATGATGTGATTTACCCACTGTGAGTAGGAAAACTTCAAGTTATTTTTACATCATTAGTAATGAACTTACAATAAGCATTCAACCTCCCACACCAAGACCCCTGGTGATCAATTGAATGCATTAATCGGAGCACCAGCTGAGATTACAGGGTGTAATCTGTGGCTGGGGATCAGAGATTTCTCTGTGTAAATTTAATTTACCCTTATGGAGATCAAAAGCTCATTAACACCTCCTTCTTCCCAACTGAGCTAAAAGCTTGAAGCAATTAGTATTTGAAAGATATTTTCTTTCATTAATATATTTTTTTTCAGGATGTAATCTGTGTTGGTTCCATTTTACGTATTCACATGGTGTATTTTAAAATGAGAAATGCACAGACTGTATCTTTTGTGGGTTTTTTGCTTTGGTGGTTGTTTTAGGTTACTATTCCCCAACAAGTATTTATACAGCAGCTTAAAGGACCACAAAAAAGTAGCATCTAGGTGCTCATTTCATCTGCTTTCCAAATGAAGTGACTAATAACTTTCAAGAGACCTAGATTATTCCCACACGGAAGAAAAAGGGAGAAAACATTTTAAATCAACACAAGAGAGTTTGCCACTTTTCAGTGGGGGAAGACATTGCCTATGAGCTGCTTTAGCCTGAAGGCTGTTGATTAGTTACACAAATGTGTTAAAAATAGAGCTCCTAGCAATGTTTAGCGGGACTAGTGAATGAAAAAGCATAGCTTTTTATATATTTCATCTAAGACATTATGTTATTCTTATCAATTACTATATGCAAGTAAAATGCAAGTCTGTGTGATTATACAGTTTCTTTTATATCCAACCATTATTTATAAAGAAAATATTCATGAACAGAAAGAGATGATAAATGTTTGCGGAAAACAACCAGAGGTTTTTGTTTTGTTTTAGAATGCTGATATAATTTGAAACTCTGATGTATTACTAAATCTCTTTATTATAATAGCATGTTGACAAATTATATTGTGAATGGATAATCTGTAATGTACAAACCACAGATTACGGAAAATTTTGTATAATAAGTTAGCATCATTCTTTCATCAATATCCCTCCTTGGTAGTACGTCTAGTGCTTAGAGGGGTCTATTAACTCTACTGGTCTATTAATGCCTCTTGGAAGACTTGAGATTGTTAGTGAAAAAGATAGTAAATAAACCTACGGTATCTCTAAAAGAGAATGTCCCCATAAATGCCTTAGTACAGACAAATACTTTTGATACCAGTAAAAATGGTCCTGAGGAAGAGAGTAATTGTAATTAGGGCTATTAGAAAGGAAAACTTTTCAACTGTTTTTTTCAATTAATTAATTTATTTTTAATTAATTAATTTGTTTTTGAGGAAGACTAGCCCTGAGCTAACATCCGTGCCCACCTTCCTCTACTTTATATGTGGGATGCCTGCCACAGCATGGCTTGACAAGCTGTGTGTAGGTCAGCAATCGGGATCCAAACTGGTGAACCCTGGGCCGCCAAAGCAGAACGTGCTAACTTAACCACTGTGCCACTGGGCCTGCCCCTCAATTGTTTTTGATAGTCCTTTTTCCTCAAGGTGGAGAATTGTAAAACATGTCTTAGGAAAATAACACATGAACTTTTGCCATCATTTTTTTTTCAGTGAAAATTTATTTTTTCCTGCTTTATTGAGGTGTAGTTGACAAATAAAATTCTATTATTTAAAGTGTATAACATGATTTGATATATATTATGAAAGGATTCCCCCCAACTAGTTAATTAACGCTGTCATCACCTCGTATATTTACCTTTTTTTTTTTTGGTGAGAATATTTAAGTTCTACTCTCATCAAATTTCAGTCATACAGTACAATGTTATCAACTATAGTCACCATGTTTTGCTTTGTTCTTTTAAAGATTGGCCCTGAGCTAAGATCTGTTGCCAATCTTTTCTTTTTTTTTCCTCTTCTTCTCCCCAAAGCCCTCCAGTATGTAGCTGTATATTCTAGTTGTAGGTCCTCCTGGTTTTGCTGTGTGGGATGCTGCCTCGTCATGGCTTGATGAGCAGTGCCGTGTCTGCACCCAGGATCTGAACTGGCAAAACCCTGGGCCGCTGAAGCAGAGTGTGCAAACTTAACCACTCAGCCACAGGGCCAGCCCCCTCACCATGTTGTACATTAGATCCTCAGATATTACTCACCTTGTAACTGAAAGTTTGTACCCTTCTAACAACCTCTTTCTTTTTCCCCAACAGCCAACCCATGGAAACCACATTTTTAACTCTCTGTTTCTATGAGTTTGAGGTGTTTTTTTGAGTATTTTTTCAGATTCCACGTATAAGTGATATCACGAGGAATTTTTCTTTCTCTGCCTGGCTTATGTCACTTAGCATAATGCCCTCAAGGTCCATCCGTGTTGTTGTAAATGACAAGATTTCTTTCTTTCTTAAGGCTGAAAAATATTCCAGGTATGTGTGTGTGTGTATATGTATATATATCATATTTTCTTTATCCATTCACCTGTTGACAGACACTTAGGTTGTTTCCATTCCTTGGCTATTGTGAATAATGTTGCTATGAACATAAGAGTACAGAAATCTCTTTGAAATAATAATTTCATTTCTTTTGGATATATGCCCAGAAGTGGAATAACTGGATCATATGGTGTTCTGTTTTTAATTTCCTAAGGGACTTCCATACTGTTTTCCGTACTGGCTCTACCAGGTTACCTTCCCACCAACAGTGCACAAGGGTTCCCTTTTCTCCACATCCTCCCCAGGATGTGTGATATCTCTTGTCTTTGTGACTATAGCCATCCTAACAGGTATGAGGTAAGATCTCATTGTGGTTTTGATTTGCATTTTCTTGATGACTGATGTTGAGCATCTTTTCATGTGCCTGTGGTTCATTTATATGTCTTTTTGGAAAGATGTCTGTTAAGGTCCATGACTCATTTTTTAACTGAATTATTTATTTATTCACTTTTTTAATTAATTTATTTATTTTGGTGAGGAAAATTCATCCTGAGCTAACATCAGTTGCCAATCTTCCTCTATTTTTTGTATATGGGATCCTCCACAACATGGTTGATGAGTGGAGTAGGTCTGCGTCCAGAATCCAAAACTGTAAGCCTGGGCTGGCGAAGCAGAGCCGGTGACCTTTAACCACTCAGCCATGGGGTTGGCTCCCCTATTCATTCATTTTTTTTCTATTGAAGTCTATGACTTCCTTGTATATTTTGGATAACAACCCTTATCAGATATGTAATTTGCAAATATTTTCTCCCATTTCATAGGTTACCTTTTCGTTTTATTGACAGCTTCCTTTGTCATGCAAAAGCTTTTTAGTTTGATGTAGTCCCACTTGCTGATTTTTTATTTAGTTGTCTTTGCTTTTGTTTCCAAATCCAAAAAATCATTGCCAAGACTAATGTCAAGGAGCGTACCTTCTATGTTTCTTCTAGGAGTTTTAAAATTTTAGGGCTTATGGTCAAGTCTTCAATCCATTTTGGGTTGGTTTTTGTGTCTGATGTAAGATAGAGGTCAGTTTCATTCTTTTGCATTCAGCAATCCAGTGTTCCCAATGCCATTGATTGAAGAGAGAGTATCCTTTCCTCATTGTATATTCTGGTCCCCTTTGTCAAAAATTAATTGACCATGCATTCATGGGTTCATTTCTGGGCTCTCTATTCTGTCCCATTGATTTACGTATCTGGTTTTATGCCAATACTGTTTTGATTACTGTAGCTATATAATATAGTTTGAAATCAGAATGTGTGATGCCCCCAGCTTTGGTCTTCTTTCTCAAGATTGCTTTGGGTGTTAGGGTTTTTTCTGGCTGTTTCTTTAGGTCTTTTAGGATTGTTTTTTTCTATTTCTGTGAAAAGTACCATTAGAATTTAGATAGGAATTGCATTGAATCTGTAGATTGCTTTAGATAGTATGGACATTTTAGCAATGCTAATTCTTCAATCTACAAAACTGAGACATAAGAAATTAAGTAACTCAACCACAGTCACACAACTATTAGGTGGCAGAGTGGGAATCTGATCCTGGTTACTAAGGTGCCAGACCCCTTGCTCTTAAACCACTCTATGATCCTTCCTTGTAAACAGGAAATTATGAAAAGGGGAATATGCGAAGTTTTGAGAAGATCAGAATACCTGAGTGGGAGATTTCAGAAAGCGAGATCGCAGAGGACAAGTTAAACTTTCCTACAATGGGAGTCTTTGACCAAGGAAAGGGTGTTGATCACTTAATCGAAAAAGGTCTAGATGGCCTTCAGCTGCAAGAACTTAGGACCACTAATTACATTGGGAGCAAACTAGTGACATCATGAAGATGCTTTCTTCCTTCAGAAAAGTTGCTAAGATCTAACCTAAGTTTGTTTTCATGATGTGAAGAAGCACCTTTCAGAGACGACTGCTTTCTGCCTTGCTCTGAATTAACCTGAATTCATGTCTCTCTACCCAGGACAACACTTATTCCACCTTATTTCATTCACCTCCTCTGTTGGAATATCCAGGGAGACATATAGTAACACTCAGCTCTTCCTTTTGTGACCCGTGCTTTCAGTATATTAGGTCGAGAATCTCACTGAATAAAACTAAATGTTAAACAACTGGAAAAGCTATGCTTTAGCCACAGTCCTACGGCACAATTTAGGAGAAATTTTACAGCTACAATTTGTTGAAGGCAGACATTGATCTAAATACCTTACAGGTATTATCTCATTTACTTCTCACAATAAACTAATTTATAAAGTAAATACTGCTATATTCCCATTTTAGAGAAGAGAAAATGGATATTTTGGAAGATTAAGTTATTTGACCAAAGTTATACAACTAGTTATTGTCAGCATCAAGATCAAAGTCTTATAAACTATGCTTTATGATAACAACTATAATTAAATTTACTTTTTTTTTTTTACAAACTATGCTCTCCAAAATGTAATCTACATATTTTTAATGCAGAAACTTGACTGTAGGCTTATTTTAACACTGGAGCATTAAGTCACAAGAATTTGCATATTTTAAATAAAAGTATTTAGCATATGTATAGGTTTTACTTGAAGGAAGCAGAAATTAACTTTGATCCACATAAGAATATTTAAAATATAACTTTAATCTGATTATTTGGAATAATTTCCTGCTACTGATTCATTTTTCTCTTTTGAATAAAGTAAAATATATGCATAATATAGGGAAGCAACATATTTTTAAAAGCTAGGAAATATTTTATATTAATTTGTCTGAAAGAGCTACATTTTACTTTTTTACCACTTCTTTGACTTGTGTTCAAATAAATTTAGAAATATTTGAAGGCAAAAATTTCACAATACCTACACATAGTATGTACGCAATAAATACTTGCTACATGAGCAATTGATTACATATGATCAATTAGTGTAACCATTGTGTGCCAAGTGATTCCCTAAGGAATTCTAGAAATCAGTTAATATTTTTATTTATTGCACAAGGCAAGGTTTTACTATATCTTACTATATCATTATACTTTGGGTTATTTCTTGTGCTAATCACTAGGGTTGCAAAGATGAAAAGATACAAGAATCCCAGAATATAGCAGGAGATACAAACCAGCAAATCATATCACAGAGACATGTATGAAGTTCAGTGGGGTGATGCTGAAGAGAGTGCCTAAATCTCTAAGGCAGCAAAGGCCATGAAAAGCCTTATAGAAGAGGTAATGCATTTTGAGGTTGAGTAGGAATTTGGCAAGGCCATATAAGACTGAAGGGTACGTATATTTTTTATAGTTGATTATTGTGCATATGTGGAAATTTATGTGGTGGGCTGAAACACTGTGGTAGGCAGAATAATGACATCCCAAAATAAGTTATAATTCCTGGAATTTGTGAATGATACCTTCTACAGCAAAAGGAATTTTAAAGATGAGATTAAGTTAACGATCTTGAGATGAGGGAAATTATCCTGGATTATCCTGAGGAGCCTAAATGTGATCACAAGCATTCTGATCAAAGGGAGGCAGAGCGAGACTTGACTGAAAAAGAGGAGAAGGTGATGTGATGTTGGAAGCAGGGACTGGAAGAGGTGTTTGAAGATGGAGAAGCAGCACAAACCATAGAATATCGGCCACTAGAAGCCGGGAAAGGTAAGGTAATGAATTTTCCTCTCAAAGCCTCTAAAAGGGGCCAGCCTTGCTGATAACTTGACTTTAGCCCAGTGTACCTGATTTCAGCCTTCTGACTCCCAGAAATGTAAGGTAATGGATTTGTATTGTTTTATACCAATAACTCTGTGCTCATTTGTTACAGCAACAATAGTAAACTAATACTAGCATGAACTCTTACCCTGAAATGCCTCCTTTGAATCACAAACCCATACGCTAGCCCCCTGAGGTTATGTTGGACTCATTCATTGGCATCAGAAATTTGATTGATGCTGTTATTCAGATGCTCATCTCACATATTTCATAATCTATATGCACTAAAGTCACTTCTCTTTGTTTCTAGTCTGGAGTGAAAAATGTTTGTCTCCATGATTCAGGAAAGACCACATGGCCCAGGGTGCTTCCTTTGCAAAATCATTAAATTCATACATAACCATTTATTTCTAAGGTCTTAATGAGTCACACGCCTAGATTCGAATTTCAAAAACATAACTTTAGCATCAAGTCAGAAAGATAAAATAATGAATGAGAAATGGTAGGAGGACCAGTGCGAATGAGACTAGGTTTCATATAGGAAAGGTTTGTTCTACCTGATAGCAATAAGGATGCAGAAAAAGACATACTCCAAAGATATTTTGGATCCAGAATCAACAGTCTCTGATTAGATTATTGGGATGTTGCAGTCAAAGATAACTCTGAAATTTATAACTTCATGTGGTAACTGAGCTAGGAAACACATGTGTGGGAACAGGTGTACAGTTTTGAGTATATTTATTTTTAGGTTTCTTTTGGACATCTATTTGGAGATTGATATTTAAAAATTAAAATGGAATGCAGTAGAGATGCCAATGTGCTGATATGGATTTCGAAGATAAGTGAAGCCATCACCCTGGAGGTCTCTAGGCACAGCATGCTCCCCAAGAGCCAGGAAGGAAAGGAAAGAGTTTCAATTCCAGAATCCTAGGAAGCATAAACTGAAAACTCCAAGTTTAGAAGAAGATCCAACGAGAGAGAGTGAAAAAAAAAAATCTGAAGGGGAAGAGCATAAACAAACAGTGGTGTTGGGGCCGGCCCAGTGGCGCAGCGGTTAAGTGCACACATTCAGCTTCTCGCCCGCCCAGGGTTTGCTGGTTCGGATCCTGGGTACGGACATGGCACAGCTTGGCACATCATGCTGTGATAGGTGTCCCACATATAAAGTAGAGGAAGATGGGCACGGATGTTGGCTCAGGGCCAGGCTTCCTCAGCAAAAATAGGAGGACTGGAAGTAGTTAGCTCAGGGCTAATCTTCCTTAAAAAAAAAAAAAAGGAAATGGTGATGTTGAATCCAAAGGAAGAATTCTTCAGCGAGCTGCATACTCTTGCATATCAGAAAGGGAGATAATAAAAGATGGGTGTTTGCAAAGCAGTGTCGACGTTATCGATGAGATTATAAATTATAAATCTGGAGTGGTTTTTCCCCAAACATTGAGATAATGAGATAAAAAATAAAATGCAATGGGAATATGTGGGTCAAAAAGATATTAACTTGCAGGAATCTATGAAATGCTTAATATGCCTCCCCTTTTCTACTTCAGGGTATTTATTCTAAATTTTATGCTTTTATAATTATATAATAGTAAGTGCATTTAAACCTGACCCTCAATTATTATGAGGCTTAAAAATAACTGTATTAACTTTTTGTAAATTTTTTAAAAAGTTCTCATCCATTTGGGTTCATAGTCCTCATGCGGACTGGTGGGATCTTCTGTCTGCGTCTTATAAATAAAATGCTATTATGGTTCCTGGTTAGAGGCTGGGATGTTTCACTCTCTGGAAAATGAAATTAGAACGGATGAAACATTTTTATATACAGTGGAAACAAGGATACCAGTTGACCTGTGAAATGTGAAGTTTCCAATGCAATCACGGAGAAAAGGACATTTTGGAAAGAAAATGTTATCTACCTTTGAGTGCCCTTTTCACTTTGGTCAAAGTGTCACTTTGGTCATTGCTCCTGAGCAGTAAGATTATTAATTTCCATTTTGATAAAAATATATAGCCAGATTCAAATTTGTATGAAACCAGAAGGCATTCTAAAATTGATATTTTCCTACTTCATATTTCAGAGATAAAGAGATTCTTCATTTTGATCAAAAGACTACAAAAACGACTGTTTTCCCTAAGATTTATGCACATATAAAGTTTAATTCCAATGAACTCTCCTTTTGAACTAAAGATAGTTTTTCTTTCTAACCATAAGTCACTCTATCTTGAGTTGTTATAAAATATTAAATCGATTTTAATTAATCTCCCCTCAGGGTATAAAAATGAGATATTTCTTTTTACATTTTTAACATATTTCTCACAGCAAGCTTTCTATATCCATGTATAATGGACTTGGATCTTGTTTCCAATACGGAATCACAGGGCTCTGAATAGCGAACATTTCTCAACACCATTGTTGTTGACAACATCAACGTTTCTCAACATCCTCCTCACCAATGATTTGGGCAGCAGGAACCTTGGGTTCAGTTAGGGACATATGGTGATTCTCGTGGAAATTTCACCAATTTTTCCATTAAGGCCTTTTTGATGCCCAATTGGCTGGTTAAATGACTTTGGTAAGTGAATTCCTTAAGATATTCAAATGCATACTTTACTGACTTAGAGAATATTGATGGATCCCAAAAGTGTGGGGGGTGAATGAAGAGCGTCTCTCTCTGGCTTCCAAGAAGGTCGTATAGAGATTTTTGGTTTCCTGCTCTGACTCACTTTCTGGTAAGATGATGCACTCTGAATGGGGATGGGTCTGTCTCTACCTATGATGGGGAGGGGTGGCTTCTGGTTTGTTGTGGTGGCTGCTCTCATCGGGTGTTATAGATTCTTTACCTATATGAGGTCATTGGGGAAATAACATAACCTCAGGCTTTTATGTCAAGCAGATCTCTTCAAATGTCAGTAACAGCTCGTGTAAATCTGGGGAAAAAACTACATTTTGTGAACATCAGTTTTGTCATTTTTAAAGGGGGATGGTAGTATTAATGCATAAGTAGTTTTGAGTTTTATGTAACATCGTGGAAATAAAGTGCTTAACACAGTGTTCAGGTCACAGCAGACATTAATAAGTAACAGTTATTCAAATTATATAATTCTATATGTGTTATATATGTTATTACAATGAAAATTATATGTGACTACTGATTTATGGAAATGTAGATCTGACAGTTTGATCACAGGGACCCTCCTATATTTCTCACTATGATATTTTTAATCTTCTAAGCCCAATGCATGGCATATCTGAGGACAAAAACATGCAAAGGCTGTTATGATTAGGTCAGTCAGCTATTTTAATTCTACTGTCACAGACCATAATATAGTATCCTGAAACGCCACTTTATTGATTGCTGACCTTGGGAAGCATTGAAACAGTTTTAAAAAAAAAGATGAAAAAGCAAATAAGAAATGTGCTGACATCTTCAGGTTCGTATCATCTGCTGAGGTCTACGGACAATTAAGCACCGGCTGTATGCCAGAAAAGGCAGTAAGCACTAATATCAAGCTCAGTATTCCACAAATGAAGTCAACATTGAAAATGATCCCTTGAAATTAAAATCCCTTAATGTAATAGCACAGCATGGCCTACCATTGTTCTCAGTTACTAAGGGAATTGACAATCTGCCTCGAGGAAAGAAGGAAGAAAATATTATTGAGCACTTAAAATGAGCTATGTACTTCCATATTATAATATCCCAATTAATTTAATTATTAAAAACTGTTATACGGGGGCCGACCTGGTGGCGCAGCAGTTAAGTGCAATGTTCCACTTCGGCAGCCCAGGTTTCGCCAGTTCGGATCCCGGGTGCAGACATGGCACTGCTTGGGAAGCCATGTTGTGGTAGGCGTCCCACATATACAGTAGAGGAAGATGGGCACGGATGCTAGCTCAGGGCCAGTCTTTCTCAGCAAAAAGAGGAGTATTGGCAGCAGTTAGCTCAAGGCTAATCTTCCTCAAAAAAAAATGTTATATGATATTTTACCCAGGATTAGAGGAGGTAACAAAACCATAGAAGTCAATGAACTTATCCAAAATGGGACACATCAATGAATAGTATAGCTAGACTACTACCTCCAAGTGCAATATTCTAAGTTGTATGCATTAGAAAATTAACATAATCCAGTTTAAAATATGAATTTCTTATGATTTATTCTATACGCAGAAAATATTTGTAGTCAGTTCATGACTTAGAAAATAAAATCGAATGGCCGGATATTAGAAATAGAGAGTGTTTTGGAGGGAGAGGTAAAATCTCTCAGATCTCTTCTCCTTTTTTTCCTTTTTGTGATTTATTTAAAGAAATTAAGACAATAGGATTTTAAGATATTTACCAAATTTCTAAATGAAGTCTCGTCTCAATAAATAACAAGGCCTTAGAAATTATAAAATGCATTATTAAATAAAATTCCATCATAATTAGTAGTCTAACAAAATTACGCTCCCAATTTTGGATATTCTAAGCAAGTGATTAAATTTTCTTGGCATTAAGTAGTCTATTTAGAGGTTTATGTTCCAAGAGATAAACTTTTCATTTCAATTCTTCCACTAAATCCAATTTGGTGACTTCAGTAATTTTTATCACTGCTGTCCCTGCTTCTCCATTGATAAAATGTTAATAATAATGCCCTATCTCACCAAGAGAATAAATTAGTAAAATACAGTAAAAATTCTTGTGAAAGATCAGATTATCAAAAGTAAAGTAGGTTAGGGTGTTAGCGTAGTCTAAACCTGCTGGATTTAAAATTTCACAAAACTTTTTTTTATTGGAAAACTATTGTGGATAATGTAAAGTATTTCACTGAAGCAGTAATGTAATTTAAATATTCAGTGATGGTATTAAAAGACTTAGCATTGCCTCACTACCGTTCCTTGTTCAGTAAAAGGAGGAGCATCTTTCCTTTATTTTTCAGTCCTCTTTTAAAAAGCACTACTCACAAGTTGAAATTTTTTTAAGGCTAAAGAAAGAAATCCTAATGGAAGAGTAAAACCTCAACTTCTTGGCCTGAAACCATGTAACACTGTTTTTCAGATGGTAAAAGAGGAAACGAGAAAAATGTGATGAACCCTTAATACTATAAGCTCCTCTAACTGAGATGTGGTGGTAATTGCTTTTTATTTTTTTGTGACATCTCCTGGAAATGGTAATGCTTTCAAGTGAGGATCAAAGAGAATGACCTACATAAGAAATAGATTGCAACATGTAGTTACATTTTTCATCCTTTGTAATATGCTTCTTGCATCCATACTTCTAATAAGAAACACAGTATAATGCTCATCATTTTTCTAAAATGAGTTGTCACTGAGGTCAGATGGGATACTTGGAAACTAGAAAAAAAATATGACTTGGATCAAGGTGTTAATGCCAATGGATCAGTAGATGGATCATTGTTCACATATCACCATTGTACATTCAAAGGAAATAGGATGTTATGTGTGTTTCTGCATTTTGTATATGTATATATTATGTATGTTTTGTATATGTATGTATTGTCTGTATATATTTCTGAATTGTGTATGTATACATGTACATATATATAAATATATTAAGTATCTATAAATACACAGGTATATGTATATCTATACACACTATATATATGTGTTTGTGCATATATATGCACACATACATCATCTATTTCTGATGCAATATATTTTTGTGTGTTTGTGTGCGTATCATCAGATATAGGCAATTCATTTACATTTTCCTCCCCAAAAGATTCCTTAAAAACAAAGGGTTTAATATAAAGAGAGTTAATAAAATGATAGTGTTTTTAAGCTTATACACACTATACACACTTTACTTTTCTTTCTTTTTTTTTTTTTTTGGAGGAAGATTAGCCCTGAGCTAACTGCTGCCAATCCTCCTCTTTTTGCTGAGGAAGACTGGTTCTGAGCTAACATCCGTGCCCATCTTCCTCCACTTTATATGTGGGATGCCTACCACAGCATGGCATACCAAGTGCTGCCATGTCCACATCCGGGATCTGAACCGGTGAAACCCAGGCCACCGAAGAGGAATGTGTGCACTTAACTGCTGCGCCACCCGGCCGGCCCCTTATACAGACTTTAATTCACAAAATTTTGTTATTGTTTTTCCAGCTCTAAATTTGGCCAGTCAGAAGGTTTACCTCAAAATATGTGGTTACTGGGATTTTTTTCACGAGGAAAGCTATCTCTTGCTAACCCATCACAAGGCCAAAGTTATGTCATTACTGTTATGTTCCTTAACGTATCAATTTTCTTGGAGAAGTAGAACCTTAAGACATTGTTAGCTAACCTAATGCATCAGGTATTTTCAATGACAAAAGTTGCCAGAGGAGAGCAGAGTTCCATGGAAAGCTTCAGTGTCTAGGAATTGGTAGAATACTTCAGTGGTACCAGGAAAAAGGCTAACCACTTAATTCACAAATTTTCCCAGGGGCTGTGTTGTTTTAATCCTCCTTTCACCAATAAATTAAAAAATAACTGTCACTATCATGTTCCTTAAAAAGTGATGGTGGCCGTCTTCTGATATCATTTGTAAATGTCCTTGATAGCAGAAAAAGGTGAATGAAAAACTATTTAGTAATGGCCCAGGCAGGGTGAATACATTGAAAATAGTCACATTTGTTTTGATTGAAAATGAATCGTGTCCTACAAAGATATCCGAAGTGGTGTTCTGCAGTTAGAGCATGGCCCTTCCTTCAAAGGTAAAATTAATTTCTGCATAGACTCTAGATGTAGCCTTCCACAGTCATTTCAGAGAGCCCAGAATGAGCTGATGGATGTCCGCCAACACGCACTTAACAATTTTGGGACAAGCACAAAGGGCTATAAGGATCCAAAAGGAAATAGAAATGGATTAGTCAATATACCTGCAATAAAAAGAAATGCTTCAATAAAGAGATAGCTGCGTTTTACTTTACATAACAGATTTATCTATTCCACAGAGATTTTGATATATATTTCTTGAATATCTGTTTACTCAATCTTTTTTGTCTTATAATCATGATAAAATTTGATATGTTTCTATTAAAAGAAATATTGTTTACAATATATCAACCTCGGAACAACAAGCCACTGAAATAGCTTAATGAAATGCCTATCTGACGGAACAGGGTTCAAATAAAACACTTTATACATAAACTGTTGAAATAACTTTACTTTCAATTGGAGTCAGTCTTCAATTTTCAAGGGAAACTGCCCACGTGACAGAACCGTTAGATGAAATGGGCCTGACTTAAGTCCTTCAGCTTCTACTGAACCACCTTCCGAATATTCTACTACCCCAACTTCTGTTCAGGTTCGCACTTTAGTAAAAGCGATACTTTTAGAAATGAACAAATGAATTCAGGCTAAACTCAGGAGATGACGAATATATACAGTTTGCCCAAACTGAAAATGCTCAAGCAAATGTGAAAACGTGCTTCACATTTACAAAAATTATCTATTAAAGAGCCTACAAATTCTGCATTTGCATAATACATAGTGCAAAAGTTCCTTGGTTTATTTATTCCACTTAAAAAAAGAACAAAATAAAAACTAATAGAAAAAAATTTTACCAAAAATTAATGGATTAGAATAAAATAAAGAGTTGCTCAATAAACATGGATTGAATAAACTATTAATTTTTAAATGTTTTAATATCCATGGATTCTATATTATGAACACTCTAAAGAATTTCTATCTGTAATATATGGTATATATTAATGCTTACTTTAATTAAAATGTGACCAGAAGTTTTCTGTGATAAAACCTGTCAAATATAAATAAGAGAAGTGTTAGAATTTCTTAGTATGCTTTTTGTATCCGTGGGACATTTCTTTTTACTTGGGGTTTCTTTTATATTAGGGGTCTTTAGTTTGTATCTGAAGAAATTAGAACTTTTAAATTGAGATAAGGGTACAGATTTGCTGTTTTTATTTTTGATGCTTCCTGTTTTCATTTTGGCAGACAGTGGGAATATTTTTCATGTAACATGTTTGCCAAGAAAAAGCACAATATTCTTTATGCAGACACTAAAATTGGGGCTAAGGAGTAAGAAATCTGTAACTTCTGTGAGAAAAAGTAGAACAGAAATATCCATCCAGCCAAATAACTCTCTCAGAAAGGACTGTACCGACGAGGAAATTACCTTTGGGAATTAGGTTTGGGATTTTGGAGGAGATCATGTTTTTGGTGATCCATCCATATTCTCTTCCTTTAGGAGATAGCTCTGCGAAGAGGAATAGCAGTATCTTTTTTTGGACATAATAGGTATTTTCACATGCACAGAAATGGATATCGTATTTTCTCACAAATGTAGAAAGCCTATTTGCTTCTTGGTTATGTATCTGGATTCTAGACCAGAATGTTAGGGCTAGAATAGATCTTAGACATCATAGAGGTTAGTCTCCTCACATTAGAGACAGAAAGCTGAGTCTCAGAGAAATATGACTATATCCAAGATGACTAATCTGTACAGGATACAACCCACAAACAAAGGATGAATTATAGGAAACTCATGTTCAGATATAGCATTTGAAAAAGGTCTTTATGCCCTTGTTGCTCCTCTGGAAACACCTACTGTGATCCTAAGAATTTAATATGGATTTAATTTGAAATCTCATCTCTCCTTCACCATCTGGCCATCTAGAAAATGGTTACAATTGAAATGGGGTGAATGATAAATGATATCAAATACTTCACAACCTATTTTAAGTTATAGGACTATAATTCCTCAAAAGGTTGTTATAAGAAAAACAAATGGCTTATGTGGCCAACAGAACTCTTATATATGGTATTATAGTTTCATAATTCAAAATAAGCTTAATTGTTATTTGATGTAACACAAAGTTCAAGAATAAAAATCAGGGCCAGCCTGGTGGCGCAGTGGTTAAGTTTGCACGTTCTGCCTCGGCGGCCTGAGGTTTGCTGCTTCAGATGCCAGGCGCGGACATGGCACCACTTGGCAAGCCATGCTGTGGTAGGCATCCCACATAGAAAGTAGGGAAGATGGGCATGGACATAAGCTCAGGGCCAGTCTTCCTCAGCAAAAAGAGGAAGATTGGCAGCAGATGTTAGCTCAGGGCTAATCTTCCTCCAAAAAAAAAAAAAGAAAAGAATAAAAATCGTTCTTATCTATTATTTATTCTTCAGTTTTAGGCTCATAAAATTGCCTGAAGAAGAGATTTGCCTCCTACCAAGCCAGCATGATTACATGTGATGTTAGTCACCTGGAATATTCTAATTGGCCTTTACAGCACATATATCAGCAGTCTCCTTAGCAGTGAGAGTTCATAGCTGTCTTTTCAAAAATATGTGTGTACATATATATTTACTTTAGGCACACAACAGATGCACATTTTATTCTGTGACCAGAGCTGGAATCTGAGAAAGGCTATTCTTTTTCCAAAAAAGACTAAGCTTAAGGTTCTCATTCGAAAATAGAAAATATTTTATCAAGTTTGTGTTGGGCTTGTTTCTCTATTTCTAAGATTGGTTGTTTGCCTATTTGCTTTTCTTAAGAAAGCCCCAGGTCAAGAGGAAAGAAAACACTCATAACATTTGTAGTATCCTCTTCAACTCTTTATGTCCAAAATCTGAAAATCTAGAGTTGTCACCAATTAGGCGAAGCTGAGTTACTCCAGCTTGCTCACTGACACCATGGAATAGTTGACTGGAAGGAAAGCCCTGAGTGTGCTGCCCAGCAGCTCCTCACTCAGTCAAGGGCCTTGGAACTCCAGGGTCTGAGGGTGAGCATTTCAGCACCCATGCTGATTGATAGAAATAGTGCTTGAAAACTAACACTACTGCCCAGAACATGATTATAGAGCACATTTTGAAAAATTGCGTTTAAGTTCAGTAGCACATTGTATGTGGATATGTAACTTTTTCCATTATTTTTGGAGAAATTATATTTGAAAATACTATACTGGGATTTAAAAACAAATGTGTCTAATTTTTCTTTCATTTTTTTCCCTCTCTTTGCATGCATGTCCTACTATATAAATTACTAATCATTTAGTGTTAATATTAATCTAAAGTAGTTAGTAAAGTAATTTATATACACGCATTTAACTCGTGACATGATGATCAAAGCAAAAAGCAATTTAATCTGTAATGTGCAGATGGGGACAAAGTCACTAAGATATTGCATTTCTGCTCCATCACCAGCCATGATCGGAGGCCCTGGATGAAAACATAACAAGCCTTTAATGTCTTTCCCTTCTTTTGATTTTTAATTTAAAGAAATACAATCTAAAATAAGAATAAGTCACCACATGTCAGATTTATTCTTTTTCCCTGAAAAATTATATATTCTGGACAACGAATCATAACCTAGTTTTTTCTTCAGTAAGGAACAATGACAATCAACAAGACATATGTTTTAAATGTTTCAGCTTCTTTTGGCCCATTGTTTTAAAAAACGTATCAATGTAATATAGCCAACAAATTTTCTTTCTTTTCCTTGTTAGCTTTGCCCAAATTTCAGATCATTGTTTTTATAATTCAATCCTAGTTTAACTTTTTTCTGTTTTAAGATAGAAATAAATTTATTCAAAGCATATTTCTTTGATTTTCTTTTTGAAATATTTTTCTAGGCTAATCATAGGTAGTGAGTATGTGCGTGTTTGTGTACACACACATATCCATGGTTATTTGAAATAGAAAGCACAACAAAGACCACCTTGATGATCCTTCTAATTTGATATTTAAAGAGAGTGGACTTCATAGGGATTAAATGAATTGTTCATGTTTTGAAGCACTGTTAGATATATAATTATAGTCTCAGGTTCCAAATGTCCCTCTTCCTAGCAAGCAATTATGAAGATCCCAAAGACACAAATTTGAAATAGCTGTCAGTCAACCACAGTGAATTGAATTATGCCAAAGACTTTAAAGAACCCTCTGGAGTAATAGAAAAGGGTCAACATGTCTGGTTCTCCATTGAATTATTCTGATATGGTTTTTACATTGAGTAGCATAAAAAACACATCAGGATTTTCTTTAAAAAGGCTCATCATCAAGCTTCTAATACTGCAACACCTTGTAAAATGCATCCAAGTTCTAAACCCACCATCTATTCATCTAAGGTTCTGCAGACACTTAACTCAAAATTGTAGAGATCACGCCTAATAGCCTACTTGTATGCCCAGCTGATGTATTATAGATCTAGGAGTTCTGTGGGAAGTTCTCTAGGAATGTTATGTCTGGCTGCCTTTTATCTGAATTTATTATGTCTAGCAGTGCTGTGCAGAAGTCCATAAATGAGTAGATAACTATTACACTTTTGAGATATATACATCTCAAGGGGTATCCACCAGCTGGAATTTCTCCAAATTTTACTTTGACAAAAAATGGCCTCAATTGCTTAGGTCTGCCCTCTGAATTGTGGCTGTCTTGGCAGTCTAAAAAGTATTGCAATTTGGTGAACAAATCATATACAAGGGAAGTTTAAAATGGGATTGAATTAAAGCAGGGTTAATATTAGTATAAAGACAGTTGGAAGAGTGGAGCTATAAAGGTCCTTTAGATTTTTCACTTTAACAACCTATTTTCAAGGATGGCAAGCCAAGCTAATAAACTTGTCCCTAAACTAAAACCTGGAGAGTTATTACAGATGTCAGACTGGAAACGATGTTTGTTGACCGCCCTTGAAAATATCAACCTGGTCCCTTTAATGGTAAGAGGGTCTAATGCACAGAGTAGGTAGGTCTTAGAGGATTTGTTTAAAAATTAGAGAGTGTGGATCTACCTTCCTGATTAAATCCTGAGACATAAAAACAAAGTACAAAATGAGAGAGTTTTCTAATTTCTTACAAAATAACAAAAAATGTACACATATCAGAGTATTGGAGAGTAAGGTTTTCATATATTTTTAAAATTTTTTAAAGTATGTTGGCATACTGGTGGGTTTGTACATATGTATATTATATATTAATGATAATAGATTTAAATTAAAATAGTATCAAAATGAATCAAAGGATCAATGATACACTTTTCAAGTCTCTCACATAACCTTCCGTTAACCTAAAATTGCTGAGAACATAAATATACTGAGACAAAAAGAAGATAATATAGTCGGTGGATTTCAGAAGAGAATCTCACAAAACTTTGACTGAATATATTTTCTAAAATTGTTTCTTTTAAAAACAGATTCTTGAGGGGCCAGCCCTGTGCCAAATTGGTTAATTTCATACTCTCTGCTTCAGTGGCATGGGGTTCACCAATTGGGACCCTGGACAGGGACCTACACACCTCTCATCAAGCCATCCTGTGGCAGCATCCCACATAGAAGAACTGGAATGATTCATAACTAGGATAAAGAGCTATGTGCTGGGGCTTTGGGGAGAAAAAAAAGAAGAAGAAGATTGGCAACAGATGTTAGCTCAGGGCCAATCTTCCTCACCAAAAAGCATACTTTAAAAAAAATAACAGTTTCTTGAAAAACTGTGCAGCAATGGTTGTTGGAAAATTTTTCATGTTCAGTTGAAATTGTATCCTTAGTCCTCCCTTACTCTCGAAGTAGCACAAAATAGCTTTGTTTATCCCCTACCACCATTTTGTAATTGCTCGTTTTCAAGTGTGGTATATACTAGTCCTTCCAGTTAAGGTGAGTAAAAGGAAAAAATTGAAATTTGCAGATATTTGAAAGGTAATGCCTGACCCAATGGACATCTAATTTGGAATTCTGATTTTACAACTCTGTAGGAAGTCAATAAACTTTAGAATGATCATGTTACCTTAGAAAACAGGTCCTATTTAGAACTTCTGTTCTCCTACACACTAACATTGTGCTCTTGCTTAGTCTACTTAACTCTAGCTCCTATTTCCTGATCTGTGAAATGGGGTTTCTCACCTTTCATGACACATACTTTGTGAGAGCAAAAGAAATGATGAATGTAAATTTTTTTTCAGAGCCCAATACAAGCTAATGATGAACTATTATTTTTATTGTAAAAAAATTGTGTAAATTCCTATGAATATAGCTATGGATAAAATTCCATGAGAAATGTAAACTCTGCTACTGGTTAATTCCACATTTTTTTTTGAGAGGTTATATATCTTACAAGTGAGAGTATATATAAACCACACTGAAATTACTTTCATTGTTTAAAAGGTAACGTGAATTGAAGGGAATTGTATTTAGATTGCTATGTGAAGAACCAAGGGAATGCATGTAAGAGTGCCTTTGTTAATTCAGAGGACCTTCAGGCATACTGATTAACTTAATCAGTACAGAGTCAAAAACTGGTTAAAGTCTTACTATGTACTCTATCTGGAATTGTATGAAGCAAGTACTGATTCTACTAAAGCACAGAGGATTTCTCTCGTTCAAAGTTATCATATGGCTACTATGTGTGAAGTGAGATTTCATTTAACTTTAGAACCCATGTATTCCAGTTGCTGTGGCTGCATTACAAAGTACCCCCAAGACTTTAATAGCTTAAGACAATGATCACATTTATTTTGCTCACGCGTCTGCAGCGTTGGCATGGTTTGACCACTATACCCTGCCTCTGCTCTACAGTGCATCAGATGGGGTGGCTTGAAGACTCGGTCAACTCAGTCAGCTGGAGCAGCTGGAACCAACTGAAGCCTTGCTCGCTCTTAAATCTGGTACCTGCACTGTGAAGGCTCAAGCAGCTGGAGACCTCAGACATGTCTTTCTGTCTCTAGACATGGACAGATGAATCTCTCCATTTGGACTAATTGATGTAAATGTTGCTGCTTCCCTTCTCCAGAGATGTGCCCTCAGGTGACACTTCACCACCCCAGTGGCTGAGTGAGTCAGGGGTACAAGGCTGTCCCTGTTACCCCAAGGGGGATAACTCTCCAATGTGTTTAGCCCCAGAGCCCTTCCCTTGAGAATCAGGCCAAGGCTGGACCAAATTTGAGAACACATCCTTGCTTGTTCTCTTCTCCTTCACTATCTGACTTCTTACAGGTTTGCCCAAATGAGCATTTCCTCAATTAATTAGAATTAATTAGAAGCTCCTAAACACCTGTCTTGGACTCTCCCCCTAGGAAATCCAGCCTAAGATATAGGGTGAAAGTGCAGGTAAAAAAAATCAAGAAAAATTCCTTATTAGAATAAATAAAGCAACAGACAACTTTTCTCTTTGGTAGTCTTTTGAGAGTATTATATTGACTCTTCGCTAATATTAATTAATTCGGTCTGGAGATATAATTCTCGGGATTTTCCAAGGTTCCATTACAGCCTGCTCTTCACAATGTGTGACATTGCTTTTGTTGAGATCTGTGTCCGAAAAGTCCAGGTACCTGATTATTTCTTGTACAACTTGTCTGTATGGGAGAATTAAGTTGCATTTTATTCTAGCCTCCCTTTTCACATATGAAGCAGAAGACACACTTTTTAACAAAAACTCCCTTATCTGTCTCAGCATCATCAACAGTTGTTGTTAGAGATTCACACTAAGCATGCATTTAGACAGCTTTCTGTGGACTCTGTGCCTTTACCTTTAAAGTAGAGGCTAAACGTATATTATTGCACAATATCAAATAATATTGGATGATTCATATAGACTTTTAAACAAAAATTGAAGAATTTAGAAAATTAAGTTTTCTAAATGTGCAATAGATACATTCTCTGCATTTACAGAATCTTGAAAATATTTCTCAGAAAGAACAGGCAAGAAGAAAAGCAAAGTTGAGTCAACATAGATTTAGATAATAGTATATAATTCCATCTATATTTTACTCAGGGGAAATTTTTAAGCTGATGAAGCTTTTCTTCAAAGATCTCTTAACTCCTGATTCCTTTTATGCTCTGGCTCATTCCAATGCTTACATCGGCCAGGCCAGGAAGCCAGCCACTCCTCCGACCCCAGGATGCTGTACACATTCATAGCAAGACGCTTCAAGAAGGCACTAGCCCACTTAATCTCCTTTTTTTTTTTTTTTTTTTGTATCAAGCATCATTGTTTCAAAATAACTATTCCCTGCCAGTTGTTAGATAAAGATGTATTTTGTGTAAAATGTACTTTAAACCACACTTTTCTTAAGAGAGTGAAAGCAAAAGAAGAAAGCTAGTGATTAATGACATCCATAAAACCTGAATGACAGTATTTTAATCCTTCACGTTAGACTCATATTGTGAACAGTAATTTCTTAACTCACAAAATAGATTTCATCAATGACAGTATTTTAAATCTCCCAGTTGTGTTTGCACTTTGAAAGAATATTTTCTTAACTCATAAAGCCGACTAAATCAGGAATTTGGGCCAAAAATCTTTTTATGAAAGTGCTCCTACACTTTTCGTTTTTGTTTATAGTTTTATTTGAAGAGAGAAAGATTTGGGGGAAAATATGATGTGAAAGTCACAGAGCGCAAAACTTTTTACTGTTTTAAAATAAATGCAATAAATAAAAATAAGTGAAAATTACCCTCAGACAAAAAAAGGAGAATAGACTCATAAGTTAATGTTAAGAGTATGGTTTAGGAGCAGAAATGTTGGCAGTTAATGAAAGGTCTCTTATATACTGCTCCAAAAATAATCTGGTAAATGAACAGGATTCCAGGAATTAGAAATGAGAGGGCTAGGGGTGAGGGTAGGAAAACCAGGCCAGTGGAGGGGTGGGATTAGATCCACAGCAAATCTGGAGCGGTTTGGCAATTCTGGAGATGTTTTTGATTGTCACAATTTGGGGGCGAGGGGGGGCACTAGTTGCATCTAGTGGGGAGACACCAGAGATGCTTTAAAAATCCTACCAGGCACAGGACAAGCCCTGTCAGCAAAGAATTATCTGGCCTCAAATGTCAATAGTGCCGAGACTGAGAAACCTGTTCTGGGCTAAAGTCTTTCTTTCCCACCAACAAAAACATTATGACCAAGGAAAGTTATTATATACAGAAAAGTAAAAGTCACTAATATTTTCCTTCTATTTCTGTTCTGTTCACTTAGCTGTACACCTAATTAGATCCTGAACTTTGGGGGCATTCAGATATGGGATCCTCAAAGTGAGCCAAATGATTTCAAAAACAGGCATCAATTGTATTAAACATTTGGCAGATTTCTGTACCCGTTATCATGGCATTGCTGTGTTCCGGTGGGGGACAACTTGCCCCATCATTTCTGTTCTAGGGGAGACTTTTCTGGGAAGCCAATTGTATAGCTCTAATAGCCTCAGGGTGGCCCCTTGGAGGATGGCAGTGTGACTAGACCAATATATCTCCTCCCAGGTTAGCTTTGCCTCTGGGCCCTTCATTACTGTTTCTATGTCCTGTAAGGTGGGTATGAGTACAATTTTTAAGGATCCCCCAGAAGAGTAACTTTGGGTAGCAATTTCTCTCATTTATTTCCTAAATTCTTATTAATGATGGTCTTGGTTGGTCCAGGAAATTTTGTAATAGCTGTAAGCAGGGAGTTGTCAATTTGAGAGGAGAAACTCTTGTGCAGGGAGCAGTTAGATTTCCCCATGCGATCAAATATATTTTTCATAAGAATTGTCTTTGCTGTAACACCCAAGAGCTATGATTGCTGTAGGCAGACAGTGGTGCAATTTTTGTAGAGCCCGCTCCCACTAGGGTTGTAGAAAACTTGCAGTTAGTATAGTGAGAAGGTTAGGTTAGTGAAGAATTCCCAAGATGTTGCAGTCCGTGATTTTTTTAGACATCCTCTGGCCCAGGTACTATTATGTTGTATACATTGCCTTCCTTGTATAGATTGGTAAATGGCCAGGGAAGAGGTCCATGGTAAAGTGCCTGTGGCCAATTGGTTAGTACGATGTCTTTCCAGCTCAATAAATGAGGTTTATACTGGAGAGGGAGAAAGATCATTGTAATTAATAAGAAAAGAGGCCAATATTTGTAACATTGTTAGCAGATTTATATTTATCATCATGCCAGGGATTAGGAAGAGCTACAATTTTATCTCTATAATCCTGTATTATTTGTTGGTATTGACTCTGGATTACGGAATTTTTAATTTGATTGTACCAATCGTGAGCCTTCTGGTTGTAATATTGGGCATTCTCTTTGGGCATTCCTTAAATGAGACTTGACATATCGTGGCCCTTTGCTCTACTCTTTTGATGCACTCGTTAATAATAGTGGATTATGTCTGATTTGAAGTGAGACTTAGCCCACAGTGTTTAGAAGACATTTAGGAGACACACTCTTATCTTAGAGTCTGGATTTGCAGGAATAGGTGTTGCCGGTAGTGGTAAACCTAGAAGGAAGTGTGCTAGCCTCAGTGTTGATGTATGTGGTCATGTTCTCAGGATGGATCAACCCAATTAATCGACAGAGTTGTTCCCATTGTCTCCAGTCTGACCCATGTTGTGTGTCTCCATGTGACGTGAATGTAGTGTGTTGTTTCCAGACTCACCTTGTCAGTAGTAGGATATAAATTACCAGGGCTAGAGTGATCCTTACCAGTCGACACTGGTGAGTGTGAGGAGACCGTTTTAGGTAAGGAAGGGGCACAGCAACAGAGTAGGCATTAATGTCAGAGATCATCTATGGCCAGCAGTAGAGGATCTGATTGTCCCCGGGAATGCTGTTACACAGTCCAGGGATGATTAGTTCCATTTCCTGGGTGTTGGGAGCAGGTCCAGGTTTGTTCCACAGTGTCCTTAGTTGAGAAAACTACCTGCTTGGGCGGCAGATGAGAACACCTCTCTCCAGATAGGGGTGGGTGGTTTGTTTGGCTTATGCTGGATGATGAGAGGATGCAGGCTGAGGATGGTCCCAGAGTTGGTGGTCCATATCAGGTTCTCATTAGGATCAAGGGGGAAGTGTCTAGGCTCTGGATTTTCTGTGAGGGAAAAAGGAAAGGTGAATTTATCAGGCGGTTGTTCCTTTGCTGAGGGAAACAATGTTACCAGTTCTCATGTGTGTGAAAACTGGTGATTAAATGTGTCTGGTGTGTGTATAAATATCAGCAGATAATGTAGTATCTCTATTTGTGGTCTCTTCACTTATTGTTCATTTAGATATTGTGTAGTTGTGTCATGGGGGGGTGTGTGTATATTTAATGTAATCAGAATTATGAGCAATATTTTTGACCATTTGGGGGGCCATTGTGACCTCTAATATCTCTCAATAGCCCTTGTTTTAAAAGCTCATTATATCTTTCTACGATATCTACTACCTACACACCAGACACATTGTTGTTTTTTTTTTTAATCTCTCCAATCATGCTACTGTAGCATGACTGGATAGATTAAAAAAAACAAGCAATGTTATTTCATAATGCCCATTATTGTGTTTACTTTGTGGTAAAGGGGAGCCTTGATCTGATTGTATGACTTGTGGCACCCTCAAAGGCTATACAACTGTTTTGTTAATGCCTCAATATTAGCAGTGGTTGACACCTTGCAAGAGGCAGCTAATAGAAGAGCTTTGTAGGTATCCATCATTGTTAAGTGATATTTAATGACTCCTTCCACTGCAGGGAGAGGCCCAGCGAAATCAGTTTGCCAGCTCTGATGTAGCCCTGCTCCTCTGTAAATTGCTCCTCCCATGAAGTAAGCCCAGTCTATATTTCTGGCATGTAGTGCAGCTCCTAATGGTTTTGTATAAAGTGTCTCTTTGCTGGGTTGACTCTTCTATTAACAACCCATTTTCATAACCTCATGATGCCCCAAAGCCTTGATCTGCCATATACCGACCAATCAAAAGGGTAGGGAGGTTCATGTCAAAGTTTGGAGGACTCTCTTTTTCTTTCAAGAGGCTTTCCTGCTTTAGTGGTTTGGTTAGCTTGTCAGCTTTGGCTTTCTATCGTGCCTCCCATGTGTCTTGTACAGTGTGAGCCAAAGTATGAGGTGAGTGAGAGCCAATATAGTCACTTTTTCTCACACCAACTTACCCAATTATTTCAGTCTTGTATTTTCCAGCCCTGATTTTGCCAACCAAGGAGTGTCAACCAAGTATTTTGATCATTAGCCAGCAACCAGAAGTCAGTAAAACTATAGATCTGAGAAAGACGTTTTTATCAAGGGTATACTCTATTTCCAGGAGTATTGTACACAGTTCAGCCCATTGAGCACTTTGGTCTATTCCCTGTAATGGAAATTGAAGTGTTTGAATAAGGGTGATAGGCTGTGGTTGTCCATTCTCTGGCTCCCTTCTACCCCAGGCTCGCTCCACTGCTTTTCTTGTTTTGATTGTGCTGACCATCCTCCCTCTGGTCCCCGTTGAGCAAGAAGCAGAGGCATTTCAGGGGTTTTTGCCAAGTTAACTTCAATGACAGAGTATGTGGCTATTTCCTCAAGAAGTTGGGAAACTCCAGTAGGACCTAGTTTACCTAGATCCTGGATATATCATTTCTATTTTATTAGGGACGCCTCTGTTTCCAACCCAATTTCACAAGGAGCTTTTTCCATTACCCAGTGCAAAATAGGAATCTCAGTCCCTAGGGCAATTGACTCTGCCCAGGAACAGATTCTGCTTTGATAACGCCCAGTACACCACCAGGTATTGCTTCTCTAGTGGTAAATATGCTTGGGCTGAGTCTGGGAGCCACTTTCACCAAAAGCTCCCAGAAGCAAGTTTGGGGTTGGTCAAAAACTCTAATTGTAAATCCTGTCCTCAAGGCACTAGTGGAAGAACAGAAGAAATAGCCTCCTTCAGTTTATCCAGGGTGTGTTTTCAATCAGGTCCCCACTGAAAAGTGGAAGACTTATGAGCGACTTGCTAAACGGGGGCCTCCAAGTTTTAGAGGTGAAGAGTGGGTTGGTACCAGAGTCCAAATATGCCTACCAAATGTTGTGAGAGGCTGAACAGCTAGGAGCTTATCTTTTACTTCACTGGGAATAGATTGCCCTTCTGAATTCCAAAAGTACCCCCCAAATTTAAAAGACTAGGAAAGGCATATACCTTTTGCAAGTGTTCCATTCCCTCTTGGTGAGGTGTTTATTCATGGTTGTGGTGGCCTATGAGACAGAGTCTTGGTCAGGTCCAGTGATGAAGGTGTCATCAATATAATGCCAAAACCAAGTTTTGGTGGGAGTGTGGGGCGAGCATCTAGGTCTTATCAGCAAATCCCATGTGCAGTTGCAAAGTTATTTAAGTACCCCGTAGGTTGTAGTTGACTGTCTTGTGAAATTTTCACTGAATAGAATGTGTTAGCCAAGTCTGTAACTCCAAGTCATTGACCCACATTCTTATGAATGTTACCCATTAAGGCAAGAATATTTGGTAGAGGTGCTGCAATAAAGAGAATAGTCTGGTTTATCTCTCTATAGTCTATACTTATCCTTCACCCCTTAGCAGTAGCCTTAAACACAGGCCATACCAGGGGATTGAAAGGAATAAGTACCCCTTCTTTAAGCTGTAGTTACTAGGCTCTAATCCTTCAGTGCCTCGCATTAGCCGACATTGTGGCATATTTATCACCTACACTGTAGAGGGAGGTTAACTGGTTCCCACTGGGGAGTACCCACCAATACGACAAAGCTTTAGGCTTGCCCCAGGAGGTTACCTACTGACTGAGGAGGTCCATTCCGATAAAAGGAAAAGGGATACTGGGGGGCAGGGAAGGAGAAAAAACCAGGACAGAGGCATGTTTTACAAAACTGAGCCAATTTTAACAGCTAAGCAGGTAATTACTCTTTTAATTAATATACCTCCTAAGACACAAGACTGTCATGTCCTGGGGGGAGTGAGGAGGCTTTAAAGCATAAGTGCTTCCTGCGATTAAGGAGATTTGAGCACCCATGTCCAACAGAGCCAGCCAGTGTTATTACTTTTTTGGAGGGCAAACTACAGTTAATGTAGTTACAAGGCGATTATCTGCTAGAAGAGACCAGTTCAGAGACCTTTGGATACTTATGTGGGTGTGGGTCCCTGCCACTGACACAGATCAGGGACAGGCACTGAAGGAGAGGGCTATCTCTAAGGGAGAGACCTCCTGTGGGTTGCAATTCAATTCTATCAAATATTGTCATTATTTTACCAGTTTACCAAAGATTGTCCAATCTGGGACTCTCTTGTCCCTTAGAGTCCTATACAACACCTTCTTGTTCATCTTGGGTTCATGCTTAAAAGAGGGCCTGGATGGTTTGTTTGTCCTGGGGGCGGGGGTGGCCTCACTATTGATAGTAATTTTGATGTAGGCCGGGTGGGATATTGTTTGTAGAATTAATAGTCAACACTAGCTCTGAGTTTCTCTTTCATGAGTTGCTATTAAATCCAGGGCAGCTATGGTTTCTTCAAGTGTTTTATCATTGACCATCATAGCCAGTAAAGAGGACTTATATTTGTCAGGAGCTTCCCAGAGAAACAATTGTGTGAACTCAGGACTCAATTCAGCCTCCTCTGGACTTCCCAAATCATCATCCATTGCCTGAAAAGCCCATTCTAACATCCTCATCCGACAGAGGAGGTCTTTGGCCTCATCTAACACTTTCCATTGACAGTCAGCCCAGGCTATTACGAAACCTAAAGTAGGATAGACAGATCTTCCAGCCTTGAAAGTTCACATCATAAAGGTCTATGTGAGCAGAGGTCTATGACCACCTCTGGTGGTCACTCCCATTGTGCTCACTAATTGTATGGAAACCTCTACTAAGGACACCATTTTTCTATCCTCTGCTATGGCAACCACTTGTTTAATTTCAGGCCCCGGTAGCTAGAACTCATCCTTGCCGGATACATTCTATACAGCCAGACAACCACTTTGGTTTTTTTTTTTTTTTTTTTTTTAAGCTGCTGAGAATACAGTGTGTGTGTGTGTGTGTGTGTGTGTGTGTGTATGTTTTGGTGAGGAAGATTGGTCCTGAGCTAACATCTGTTGCCAATCTTCCTCTTTTTTTTTTCTTTCCCCAATGCCCCAGTACATGGTTATATATCCTAGTTGTAGGTCATTCTAGTTGTTCTCTGTGGGATGCCACCACAGCATGGCTTGATGAGATGAGTGGTGTGTAGGTCTGCACCTGGGATACGAACCGGTGAACACTGGGCCACAGAAGCAGAGCATGGGAACTTCACCACTGGGCCACAGGGCCTGCCACTTTTTAATTTGGTTCTGGGTAGGTTCTTAAGGAGAAACTGGGCCTGAGGGCAAGAGAGAGGGTGTGTTTTCTTCTCCATATGAGAAATGGACCCTCCTTCTTGAACTTTCTTGTCAAACTCTTATTTTGCTGGTGGTCACCAACAAAGCTAACAATAATCATCCTCATTGAGATCATGGTTGTATTGTGCTGGCCTTTGTTCTGGAGAACATCAGTTCTTTTTCTGGGGTTCTGCCTTCCCTCAAGCCTACTTAGGGAGGAAAGGGGAACTACTCCACTGGAGGGTAGAGGGGAATACGGAGGAAAGAGAGAAAGAGTGATTTTTGCTAAGAAATAATGCCATCTTTCTTAAAACCTGGGGCTGAATTGGTGAAGTGTTCTTTTAGCCCTGGAAAGGGTGAATAGTTGAACAAAATTGAGATTATCAGAATAAAGAAGAATATTAGCTTGAAAAGACCACTTAAGTTGGCAAGCATTAGTGTCTTTCGCATTAGCAAAATGACCCCAGATAATCTAGTAAATCTAGGACCAGGTTAAAAATTTAGAAAGCTGTCGATAAGCTATCTGTCAAAGAAATGATAAACCCAGATGACTTAGCAGGCAAATTATTTGAAACTCTTAAGGAATAGATTTCAGAGATAGAAAGAAAAGTTTCTAGCTTCATTGTTATAAGCCATCACAATACTGAGAGAAAAATCTGCCAAAGACACCACAACAAAATAGTGATCTAGCTAAGTAGACTACTATTATTTATGACTATCATTGGAAATTTACTTAGTAAAATTTTATAAATAAAATTATATAGCACATCAATAGGGTAACATACTATGATAAAGTAAATTAAAACAGCCTTGCACGGATGGTTCAATATTATGAAATCTGTACCTGTAAGTCAACCATGTTATTAATTCAAGGGGGGAAAATATCTGATTAGTTCAATGCATGCCAACATGGGAAAGGAAAAGTAGGGTTAGTTATTTTTGTTTGTAGATGACATGATCGTAAAGCTGTATAGCACAAAAAAGAATTAAATTTAAAACTATATCATACAATGAGAAAATTTAGTAAGCCTACTGATTATAAGTTAGTATACAGTCATGCTCCACATAAAGATATTTTGGTCAACGATGGACCACATATACAACAATGGTCCCTTGGTCCCATAAGATTAGCACCATATAGCCTAGGTGTGTAGTAGGCTATACCATCTAGGTTTGCATAAGCACATTCTGTGATGTTCACACAATGACAAAATTAACTAATGATGCATTTCTCAGAACGTATCTCTGTCATTAAAAGATGCATGACTGTATAAAAATCAATAGCTTGTCCTAAATAAAGAATAACCATTCATGATATACTCTACAAAAAATGTGAAGGAACATAAGAAAAGATGTGAAAAAATTGAAAGCTATACCATTTTTCACAAGAAGATTAAATATTTTTAAAAAATTCATGTTATCTAAATTGCTGGATAAATCAATATGCTCACAATCAATCCAACTAAAAATTTTTTGAGGTGCTGTAATTTTAATAAAATGATTCTTAATTTCATCTGAACTTAAGTATACTTAACAAGTATTACAAGAAAAGTGATGAGGAGGGAAATAACCTTACATATACTAGAATATGGTGGAAAGAATATAGTGATTAAAACAGCATGGAACTGACAAAGAGTGGACATTCTCTGCAAAAAAGAGTAGGAATTAACTAGATGAATATGAAGGGTGCTTAGAAAGCAAAAAGCAGGACTAACCCATGACCCGAAAGCAGAGAACGTGGCTGGAGAGATAGGGACCAGGATATGCGGTACGTGGTAGGCACTGTTAAAAGTCTTTTCCTAAAGAAAGTGTGAAGTCACTGAGATATTTTAACCAGGGATATGATAGAATCAGAATTTGCTTTGAAAATATCATAGCCACAGTATCACTAAATATAAGAAATAAACATAGGTAAACTAAAACAAAAAAATTGACATGAGGAAGTCCCACAGGTCTAAAAGGATAGTGTATTTTTGAATAATGGTTTACCAGAGAAAAGTCTTGCTATTGCATCCGAATGAGGAATACAACTTAACTGAGCAGAGAATCCTTTATTTCTCAATGTCTTTGGAAGTTCCTTTATTGCTTTTTGGCGTTTGATATAGTGGAAAAGTTTTAAAATATAGAGTTTTTTTCCAAGTGTTGGTAATCTGTGTTGTTCTCTTAAACATGCATGCTTTTAATATTTGACTTCAGAGTCATAATATAAAATTTTTACCAAGGTATTCCAGTATAGATATCTTTTTATCCATTTTTTCAAATACATGTTAAACAGGGAGTTCAGACTTACACTTACTTTAGATTAGAAAACTTTTATGTTACAATATTACTTCTCTATAGTTTGCTTTTTATTTTTTTAATCTATAGATGATTTGCTTCAATAATTATTAAATATAATTATTTTACAAGTATTTTGTTTCATATTTTTCTTGTTTTCTTGCTTTTGGACCTCCGACTATTTAGATTTTCTACAGTTTATAATCTGCCACTTACTATCAAAAATGTGATTTAACTTTTGTTTTCATTTTAGTGGAGTCTTAAGTCTTGACTTAATTTGTTATACACCTATTGCCTTCTTTTATATAGAGAACACAAAAATTTTTATTAGTCTCTTTAGAAATATATTTTTAGATAAGAGTAGTTTATTCCATGTATTTGGTTCATCCCTTCTTTGTTCCTCTGTAGCAGTATTTTTTCCATGAACACTATGTTAAATGTCTTCCTTTCTCTATTTCTATTTCCTACATGTCTTAGGAAAGTATTCTTTTTTGATTTTCTGACACTTCTAGTAGCAAATCTTTGACTCTATCCAATCAAATGAATGATGACAGAGTTAGTGATATACTTAAAGGTAAAAGAGAAAAAGCAACAAGATTACATGAAATAGCTATAAGATTATATATAAATCTTTTGTATAAAACAACAGAAATAAAGTAATCATTATTTTGCTCAGTAAATGTAGTTATTTAAGAGAACCACATCAGTACTGACAAAGATTCTCTCCTTGACCAAACTTCAGTCAGGCTCCTCTGAGCTCAGTTCTTGAGGAGACCTTGACCGTGGCGCCTGTTTTCGCTGTGGCTGCATAGCCCTGTTTTAGCAAAAAGCCTGTTAAATAGCTTTATCTGGAATCTCGCTACCCTTGATGTCTCTTCTCAGTAATTTTCCATCCACTGTCCCCTCATTGCTCCTTGGCTAGAAATCTCCACTCATCCTTGCTGTACTCAAAATGCAGCCCTGTTTTATAATGAGCTCTCTTTCCCCCCATTGCAATAGTTTCTGAATAAAATCTGTTTTGACTGCTCTGACTATTGTCCAGCTCTAGTTTTCTTTAAAGGTAGACTTCAATAAGATATAATATACAGCGATACATTTAATTTTGAGACAAAATTTTATAAAAGGAAATAAGAGTGGAGAATTTTTAAAAAAATGGAATTAGGCATGCTTTTCTCGTGGAAAGAAAATAACTTAAAGTGCAAAATAGTAAAGGAAAGACTAGCACAGTGGGGCTCAAGCTGCAACATCCTCCAGAAAACTTGGCCTTATTAAGCTAATTGGTTTCTGTTTGCTTTCTCGCTGGCCCCCAGGTGTTTTCTGCTCTGCTCTGTAGGCAGTTTTTCCAGGAGGGTAAGAGTGTAGTACTCAGTGTGCAGCAAATACTCAGTAAAAGCTAGCTTCCTAACTGCCTGGAGCTGGATTGACTTCTGCACCCAAGCTGTAGAATTGCTAAAAAGGGAAAACAGCCAAGTGGACCAGTGGCTCCTTCCAGCCTTGGAGATCTTTTATTGTCTCTGCAGTATGAGAGTGGCCAATCCGAATTAACAAAGGGAAATGAGAAATGTCCTATTTCGTATTAAGAGAATTAAAAACAAACCTCTTTCCCAAGATGCCCTTACACATATTTAAACCGTGATGGTACTACCTCCATTTAAAATATAATTTTAGCAATAATTATTTAATAATAATTTAGATGATTATTTTGATAGTAATATAGGATGGATGAATGTGCATTTTATTCTCAATTGTAAACGTACTATTTTTTTAATTGATTGAGCGTTACATTAAACTCCATGACTTAAAAAATGTCTTGTTTTAGAGAATTCATTGGTAGATTCAAAAAGTAATCTCCATAGAATTAATTTTGTGAACAGGATAGTTTGAAAGTATCCTTTGACAAAGAAAAAGATTTGAATATTACACAATGTATCTTGGTTCTTATACATAGACTGCATAGTATAGAATTGATATTGTACAAAAACAAGATTTTTGAGAATGAGAATTTACAGCTAAATAGATTTTAACTTTTTATTATCTAGAAGATCTTTCCGAACTATCTTATCAATTTTTCCATCTCCTTAGGAGCCTATAAAGTTATACTGAGTAAATTAAGTACCCAAGAGTTCATTTCATGCAGTTGGGCAATAGTATATTTACTCTCTGTCAAAACACATTCTTTAATCATGAATGTCTTTCATCTTGATTTTCTTTGTTTATTGTGATTGAGATTAAAAAATAACTTATGATTGAAAATTTTATGTAATACATTTTTAGGTCGCCTATCTACCTTACTTGATATTACAAAAATGTTGTTCTATTTTTAAGTACTATAAACACTATCTAAATGGAAATCTTCTTAGAGTAGAAACAGATTGTTTGACATTTGGTTGTTCTTTATTTCAATAAGTGATGCATAGAAAAAGTTTAAATTCTGAAAAAAAATTTTGGCAAGTGAGCCTAGAAGAAAAGTTGATTTTGCTCAAGGGTTTGGCCTACCTTAAGTATGAGACAAAAAACCTGGGACTGATAATGGAAGTGGCAAGAGGTTAGTTTCTTCATTCACCAGTGCTTACAAAAAGATCAATTTTCATGCCAATATATACTGAACAAAAATTAATTATTCCACGCACCCTGTTTACTACAGGAAGGGACCACAGGATTCCAGTGTTCCTGAAAGTGGAGGCTTAATGGCTCTAAACTATTTAATAATAAGCTGGCAAATAGATTTTGGTGCAAGTTCAATTTGTGGAAATGCCAAAGAAACTAGAGTTAACAGCTAAATAAATAAATCATGCTCAATACCTTAGTTGAGTTTAACCAAATTTATTCAGCTGATTGAAAAGATTGTTGGGGAAATTGTAGGTAAGGTTTCCAGAATGTAATTGAGAATGTCAAAACGAATCATGACAAAATGTACAACCAAGTAGATTTATGCTTTACACCAGACATTCCTAATGCATGGAAGAATTACACAGAAAAAGCTTTCAGTGTCACTTATGAAATTGTACGATAGAGGAAAATTCATTTCTCTATTCTTTTATGATAACACATTCTAATGGATCTAGCTATAAGAGAGCATTTTTAATACAAAGGCCATGAATTATATGAACTGTGCACGAAATTTGAGTAGAAAAAAGTAATTTAAGTAACTTTCAATATTCTAGTGCTATCTGTATTGCTTTGAACAGAGCATCCCAACAGAAATATAATGTAAGACTTACATGCAGTGTAAAATTTTTTAGCAGCCACATATAGAAGAGTAAAGAGAAACAGGTGAAATTAATCATAACAACATATTTTATTTAACCCAAAACATCCAAAACATTATCTTTTCAGCATGTGATCAATATAAAACTTATTGAGATATTTTGTATTTTTTCTATACTTTTTATAAATCTGGTGTATATTTTACACATACAGCACATCTCAATTTAGACTAGCCATATTTCAAGCACTCAGTCACCATGTATTGAATAACACAGGCTTAGAAAAAATACCTACGTTACCTCTTCACTTGATTTCAGTGTATAATTGTCCTCATAAATTTATATGTATCTATCACCATATTAAACGGTGATTAAAATTAGAAATTTAATCGTATGGTTGGGATATGTCTCATAAAACTTAGATATTGACTCATGAAAATCAGCACTTTCAAATGGAAATGCTTCATTTGTTTGCAATAGTTGAGAACTGAAAGGCATACTCTCTAAGTATAATTTTTATATTAATGGATTGTCTTAATATTATTAAAAGTTTTTCTCTCCTGTGTGTATTCGGTATCTTAATATTTCTTTAATGTATAAAATGGATATATGGTAAAATATTTTCATGAGAGAGATGCTTACAACCGAAATTTCATGAATCCATGTATCTCCTCTATTTTCAAAGTTCTGTAGTATCTATGTTCTCAGGAACACTAAAACCAATTTCATTTACCTGCCCAGTCTCTGTCACAATATCTTATCTTACTGAATGACAGTTTAATCCCTTATCTTGTCTGTCACCAGTCATCATGAGATAATGAGCTGACCTTCTCTGAACAAGTTGCCTAAACTAAGAGATAACACCGAAAATTCATTGGTGAGAAAAGTGGATAATGAGTATGTTCAAGAGATGGGCAATACCTGGACAGGGACAGAGTAAATGTGGATGGTCAAATACTCTGTCCATCAGGGCAATGTCTGCCTGCTCAGACAGGCTGTGAAGACAGGAGGGAGAAATCAATTGATGAAGATGACTTACTCAGATCACCTTAAGGAGTACTAGCCAACTGGTTTGGCTAAAAAAAACAAAATCCAAAACTAAATAGTCACCCTTAATACGAGTAAAGGAAACTTGAGATAGCCGATAGCAAATACTTTATCACATAGTTAAGGTTCACAGGTGAAATTTATTGAGTTAATTTAACTGATAAGCAATGATTAATTTCTTAAATTTAAAAGTTCAAAATCACCATAAACCCATGGTCTTTTTACTTCATATGAACATGTTCATTTTGTCCCAATAGTGCAGACATGTCTACTGTTAACCATTTTAATTGCCATTTTAAGTTTTAAACATCATAATGAATCACATTATTGAAAATTTAAGCATTCTATTCTTTGAAGTTTCATTAAGCACAAACACTTCCAGTCGTAGTTGTAATACATAGGTCAAGAACTGGTACCCTTATTTCCAAAGTGATAATTATTCTTCTCTGTTATCTATTGCTAGAGCAGAATGAAATGAAAGTTAGCTAGTGTCAGCCCTTAAAAAATAAGCATGATGACATGAAGAAGGTATAGATAATGCTTTACCTAAATAAGAAGATGTTATGGTAACAACATACAACATATTAAAATGTGCATTAAAGGAATGTAAATATTAGCTGTTCATTGTCGTAAATTACAACTAGTAAAGTTAAAATATTTTTGCTCCTACTATCAATGCATGTGTTTTTGATGGCTAAAGTCTACCTCCCCTCACCTCCAGAAAAGGGAGTTAATTGGCTTAAGCCATCTTCCTGGTCAGAGTGATTTAACCAGGTAGAAGCACAATTTGTGACAGCAAGAGCCAGAGTCAGGTCTGTTGTCCTACTTACTGTTGAGGAGAAAAGCCCTCTCTTTTTCCACTTGGCTTGAGATTATCAAGATCTGAGATCTGACGTTCTTGTGGTCATCTTTCAAATAGATAAGAGAGAATTAGTTTGAGAAGAAAGACAACACGGAGTTGTTGCATCTACTAGTTACCATCTGCCCAACCACTGCTCCATGAGGAGCCCCTGGTACTGCTGTCCTGAAGCCAATCCTATGTCTGAACTTTGTAATTAGGGGAGAAAATTAATTTGGTCTTTTTATTCAATACAGTTTTCATTTTGTTTTCCATCACTTTCAATTGCAAGAGTCTTGGTTAAAGATATTAAAAGTTACAAATCTTTTTAAGGTCAAGTCTTAAAATGGCCCACAATTAAGTTGATGTTGGAAGTTAGTTTAGGGACCAGGATCTTGTCTACTGGGCTTCAGTTTATTGTTCTTGCTTCCATGAACTGTTATATCTCTCAATTATATCCCTCAATTATCTAAGATGCTTCTGCAGTGTGGAATGTTGGCCACATTGAGGGGGGGCGGTCTCTCCATGGCATCTCAGTGCTGAGGTTTAGTTTAGTTTACCTGTTGGCAGTACTTTCACTAAATGGGAGAGACATTCATGTCACTCTATAACGATGTTCAAAGTATAGTTTTTGGATTTTCTGGAATAAAAACACAGAATATGAGGAAAGCAATAGCAATTAAAGTAACAAAATACAAGTAAGTTTAGCAAGTGTGGTCAATTTTATCAGAGTTCAAACTATTTCTTTTCCCTCTCTGAGGTAACTTCCCAGCAGATCCTTCCTGCAAGAAGATTATACACCCCTGCTCTGAAAACCTTAGTTGTGGCCATATGACCTGATTTGACCAATGAAATGTGAGCAGAAGTTGTGTATGCCAATGTGATGGTAATTTTTATGGGAAATTTGAGTAGGCTACTGTACCCAAATATTCAGTCAAACACTAATCTGGATGTTGCTATGAAGGCATTTTGTAGATATGATTAACATTAACAACAGTTGGACTTTACATAAAGGAGATTACTGTGGGTAATCTGGGTAGAACCTATCCAATCTGTTGAAAGCCCTTAAAAACAAAACTGAGACTTCCCCAAGGAAGGAGGAATTCTGCCCGTGGACTGCAGTGTCAGCTCTTGCTCAAGAAGTGCCAGCTTTTCCAGCCTGCCCTTCCTGACAGCCTCCCATCCTCCCCTACATACTTCCCACTTGCTTAACTGGTACAATACATCTGTCTCTCCATCTCTCTCTTTTCCCCTACTGAATCTGTTTCTCTGGAGGAACCCTGACTGATGCACTTTCAGGCAGAAGTTTAAAGGACCAGCAGTAAGTGTTGCTCATCTCTCTTTTTCTTCTCCCACAAGCTCAACGATGTTGGGAAACAAAAATGAAATCCAAACAACCAACCAACCATAAAACATGAAACCGAGACTGAGAGATTCAGGCAAACTGCAATAGATACATAGTATGAGAAAAAGCTACAATTTATTCTTTGTAAACTACTGGGATTTTGGTGTTGCTTGTTATTCCATCATATTTTAGCTTAAGCTGACAGTCAGGAAATGAGGTAGAGTATGTCCAAACTGAACTCCTCTATTTTCTTTGAAAAGTCTTTTATACTCACAGTCCGTTCTGTATCAGTTAGTATTAATGAGGAGTCTACCTCCTGGCTAAAAACCTATGTGTGATCTTTCTTGGCCCATGATAGACAATTACAAAAGCCTGACCTGGCGGGACTCATGGTGGACAACTTCCCTCCCGACCCTAGGCTCGGGCACTGCCCATGCATTGCAGTCTCTGAAGGGAGTTGCAGTCCAGGACTCAGCCTCCCAGGGAGTCCCATGCTCCTACACATATTCCTAGCCCAGGTGTCTGTAAACAAACAGACAAAAAATAATGAGACTGTCCTGGATTAAGACTTGGAAGCCTTTCCTGGTGAGTCCTACCAAACATTCAAAGAAGACTTAATACCTATCCTTCTCATACTCTTCCCAAAATTGGAGAGGAGGGGAGGCTTCTTAACTCATTCTATGAAGCCAACATTATCCTGATACCAAAACCAGACAAGGACAACACAAAAAAAGAAAATTACAGGCCAATATCACTGATGAACATAGACGAAAAAATCCTCAACAAAATACTAGCAAATCAAATACAACAATACATTAAAAAGATCATACATCACGATCAAGTGGGTTTCATTCCAGGGATGCAGGGATGGTTCAACATCTGCAAATCTATCAACGTGATATACCACATTAACAAAATGAAGAATAAAAATCACATGATCATCTCAATAGATGCAGAGAAAGCATTTGACAAGATACAGCATCCATTTATGATAAAAACTCTAAATAAAATGAGTATAGGAGGAAAATACCTCAACATTATAAAGGCCATATGTGACAAACCCACAGCAAATATCATTCTCAATGGAGAAAAACTGAAAGCTATCCCTCTAAGAACAGGAACCAGACAAGGATGCCCACTGCCACCCCTCTTATTTAATGTAGTATTGGAAGTCTTAGCCAGAGCAATCAGGCAAGAAAAAGAAATAAAAGGGATCCACATTGGAAAAGAAGAAGTGAAACTGTCACTCTTTGAGGATGACATGATTTTATGTCTACAAAACCCTAAAGAATCCACTGAAAAACTTTTAGAAACAATAAAGGAATACAGTCAACTCGCGGGATACAAAATCAACATACAAAAATCGGTTGCGTTTCTATACACTAACAACCCCATTTACAACTGCAACAAAAAGAATGAAATACCTAGGAATAAACTTAACCAAAGAGGTGAAAGATCTGTACACTGAAAACTATAAAACATTGTTGAAAGAAATCAAAGAAGACACAAAAAAATGGATTGGAAGAATTAACATTGTTAAAATGTCCATACTCCCTAAAGCAATCTATAGATTCAATGCCATCCCTATCAAAGTTCCAGCAACATTTTTCACAGAAATAGAACAAAGAATCCTGAAATTTGTATGGAACAACAAAAGACCCTGAATAGTCAAAGGATTCCTGAGAAAAAAGAACAAAGCTGGAGGTATCACACTCCCTGATTTCAAATATACTACAAAGTCATAGTAAGCAAAACAGCATGGTACTGGCACAAAAACAGACACACAGATCAATGGAACAGAATCGAGAGTCCAGAAATAAACCCACACATTTATGAACAGCTAATATCCAAGAAGGGGGAGCCAAGAACATACAAGGGAGAAAGAGGAGTCTCTTCAATAAATGGTGTTGGGAAAACTGGACAGCCACATGCAAAAGAATGAAAGTAGACCATTCCCTTACACCATGCACAAAAATCAACACAAAATGGGTTAAAGACTTGGATGTAAGACCCTAAACCATGAAACTTCTAGAAGAAACATAGGCAGTACTCTCTTTCACATCAGTCTTAGCAGCGTATTTTCAAGTACCATGTCTGACCAGGCAAGGGAAACAAAAGAAAAAATGAACCAATGGGACCACATCAAACTAAAAAGCTTCTGCACAGCAAAGGAAACCATCAACAAAACAAAAAGACAATGTAACAATTGGGAGAAGATATTTTCACACCATATATCAGATAAGTGGTTAATATCCAAAATATACAAAGAACTCATACAGCTCAATAACAAAAAAAACAAGAATCCAATTAAAAAATGGGCAAAAGATCTGAACAGAGATTTCTCCAAAGAAGAAATACGGATGGCCATCAGCCATATGAAAACATGCTCAACACCATTAGCTATTAGAGAAATGCAAATCAAAACTACAATAAGGTATCACCCCACTCTGGTCAGAATGGCTATAATTAACAAAACAGAAAACAACAAATGTTGGAGAGGATGTGGAGAGAAGGGAACCCTCGTACACTGCTGGTGGGAGTGCAAACTGGTGCAGCCACTATGGAAAGCAGTATGGAGTATCCTCAGAAAATTAAGAATACATCTACCATATGATCCAGCTATCCCACTGCTGGGTATTTATCCAAAGAACTTGAAAACACAAAGCCATAAAGATGCTTGCAGCCCTAGGTTCATTGCAGCATTATACACAATAGCGAAGACTTGGAAGCAACCTAGGTGCCCATCAAGGGACGAATGGATAAAGAAGATGTGGTATTTATACACCATGGAATACTACCCAGCCATAAGAAATTATGAAATCTGGCCATTTGTGACAACGTGGATGGACCTTGAGGGTTTTATGCTGAGTGAAATAAGTCAGAGGGAGAAAGTCAAATACCATATGATATCACTCATAAGTAGAAGATAAAAACAACAACAAACAAACAGATAGCAACGGAGAATGGATTGGTGGTTACCATGAGGGAAGAGTGGGGAGGGCAAAAGGGGTGATTAGGTTCGCATGTGAGGGGATGGACTATAATTAGTTTTTGGGTGGTGAACATGATGTAATCTACACAGAATTCGAAATATATTATGATGTACATCTGAAAGCCGTATAATGTTATAATCCAATGTTGCTGCAATTAAAAAACAAATAAATAAATAAAATTGAAAAAAAAACGACTTGGAAGCCTATAGCTATTGCTGTGTTCTAAATATTTCCTATGTATCCAGCAATCCCCATTCTCAGGGTATTTTCCTTGTCAGCTTCTCTTTTGCAAGTCCTCACCAGATTAAATCCTAGCAGTTCTTTATTTCTTTTCCTGAAAGCCATACCAGGTTGCAGAATAATTTGATAAACATTCACAAAAGATGGCTTATAAGGCATGATGTATCACTTGTAACAGGTCATGTTTAATTTTCACAGATTCTTTCATTGTCTAACTCAAAGGATGCCTTGCGTAGTAATATTCATCAGTAACACAGGGCCAGATGGGGCACGTTAAGAAGAACAAAGATCTTTCAGGTCATAACTCATAAGCAAGTTACACATAAGAAGAGGTATGGGTAAGCAAATAGCATGGATGATTAAGTTTTTTTCTCAAATTATAGAAACATACTTGGTATTTTGGATTACTTTGTTTGTGAGACTATTTTATTTTTATTCATAATACACATGTACGTATACATACACATACAAAATAAGTTCTATTTATTTTAATTATTAAGTGATAACGACAATAAGTTCAGAAAAATTAATTTGGCCAAATGGAAAGATAAAGGAAAGTAAGGTGAAATTAACTTCATATCTCTGCTTCCAATTTAGAAAGAAAATTTCATTACTTTTAATTTAATCATTTGTGGTTTAAATTAGTATATTTTGAAATTCAGCAAATTGAAAAAAATTATGATTTGTATTAAAATTGCGAAGACCTGTAAAATGACTCGGCCAATCAGGTTGGATCTTGTCTGTTGTATTGTAATCTATAATAAATGAAGAGATTAAAAATTCAGTTCAATATCTTTTTTGGAAAAAGGAAAGAATTTAGTTTACCCAGACTCTTTACTTCGTCCCATATCTAAGTATTTACACAGATGTTGAACATTAGAGTTTCTGTTACGTCGATTGATTCCAGTCATCTTAAGAATATTCCTCTCTGTAGATGTCAGAACAACCGGTTTTTAAAAAGCTGTTGTTTTGAATGATGATCCTCAAGGGAAGGAATATGACATTTCTAGGAGAATTTTAGCATTTCTGTAAAAGGTAAGGTCAGCTCGTGGTGGTGGAAAGAAATGTATAATAACGTCAAACATATGAAATCCTTATAATGAGGTCTCGAATCTTTGATCACAGGTAAAAAACTAGAGAACAAGAGATTTTAGGGTATTTTATATATTTAAGAAAGAAAATGTTTCTCAGTGCTGCTGTAGTCCTCAAAATGCAGTGAAGGTCACTGCGGTAGGAAATGTCTCTCCTGATTTAGATAAATGTGGCCTCATTCCAATATATTCTTTTTTTCCTTTTATCCAATTGAAAACCTACCACAGGTTCTTACTGTAGGCTGTCAGACAGAGCACAAATATTTTATAAACCATAGTGGGCTTATTAAGTTGGCACCAATTTTAGCCTTTAGGGCAGTTTCCTTCATGATTTAAAATGCTTCCCCCCTCCTTTCTTTATTATGGAATACACAATACAGATGCTCCTGTTTTGAAAACCTAATGTTAATGATATCTTCCAATGCATGTGCTGGGCTTAGTACGCAAATCTGAGGTTATAGACCATATTGCAGGGACAAAGGTGGATCTGGAGATGTGCCATGGATGAGTAATTTACATTAAAAATACCCAAAATATATTGGCCTTTTAAAAATTTGATGATTGTAATGTTTAATTTATGCCTGTGCTGTCTGCTTACCATAATGAAATCAAAAGGGAAAAGTTAGATATAAAAATCAAGTAATGTAAAACGTGTAGAACTTAAAAGTCCTTTTTTGGACGGTTACTCTAAGCCAGATACTGTTAGATAAGCTTAAAATATACTCCATATTTAATCTGTATGAGAAGCCCATATGTGAGGCATTATTATTGTTACTATTTTATAGACAAAGAAAATTAAGTAACGGTCCCAAAGCCTCATGTCTAGCGAGTATCAAAGGGAGATTCGAACCTGGATGCAATGGTTCCAGAGCATAAACTCTTAAGCCCTGTACCACTCACTATTCGTTTGGATAAAATATAAATGAAAAGATAAAATTAGTCATAGACAGAAAGTTGAAGGCAAAAGTCTGAAGAAGAAGGATGCACTGAAAGTAGAAACTAGAGTAAAAATAAAGTGTACAAAGTAGTAGGGAAAATGCAAAACAAGTTTAGAAATAATAAAAGTATGGAAACTCATAACAAAAGCATTGTCACTTTATTTGGATAACATCATAGGGAAAGAAATAGACTATTGAGAGAATGAACCTACGTTGAAGCAAAAAAAGTTTAGTAAAGTGGATACATGATGTACAAGTCGTAACACACCGACCTAATTCAGAAGCAAACAGCTCACTGTTTGGTCAGGATCCCAATTCTCCGCCTGGCTGCTCCATCACTCATGCATGCGTGCATTCCTTCAATGTATCTCGAGCGCTTCCATGCCATAGACACTGGTGCAAGCACTGGAGATTCAGGAGCAAACAAGGCAGAGACAGGCCTCTACCCTCCTGAGCTTATGATACCTTTATTGTTAAGGGAGGCAGATAATAAACATGTTTGTAAGTAAAACAAAGTGGATTAGATATGTGTATTTCTCCTAGAAATGTCATATTCCTTCCCTTGAAGATCATCACTCAAAACAACAGCGTTTAAAAAACTGGTTGTTCTGACATCTACAGAGAGGAATATTCTTAAGATGACTGGAATATTCTTAAGATGCTGTGTGTATTAGATATGTATTAGAAGTAAAGCAGAGGAGGACAGACCAATTCTGGGAGACTGCAGTTCTAAAGAAGATCGGGGAAGGTGGTGGTGGAGAAGCCATTTGGATATCTGGGAGAATATTTCACTCGAGGGGCCTGCTGGTGGTGCAGCGGTTAAGTTCGCACATTCCACTTCAGAGGCCCAGGGTTCGCCAGTTCGGATCTCGGGTGTGGACATGGCACCGCTTGGCAAGCCATGCTGTGGTAGGCGTCCCACATATAAAGTAGAGGAAGATGGGCGTGGGCGTTAGCACAGGCCAGTCTTCCTTAGCAAAAAAGAGGAGGATTGGCAGCAGATGTTAGCTCAGGGTTAATCTTCCTCAAAAAAAAAAAAAAGAAAGAACTTGAGATGTGAATTCCATTGGCCTGGGGTGTGTCAGAAGTCCTTCAAAGAAAGCAAAGAGGCTGATAGTCTCCTGTGGCTGCTGTAACAAATTACGACAAATATGGTGGCTTCGAACACCAGAAATTCATTCTTGCAGAGTTCTGGAGGCCAGAATTCCAAAATCAAGTTGTTGGACCATACTCTGTCTAGAGAATCTAGAGGAGATACTATTCCCTGCTCTTCTGGATTCTGGTGACTACAGGTGTTTCTGGGTTTCGTCCACATCACTCCAATCTCTGTCTCCGTCTTCATGTTGGCTTTTCTTTGGTGTGTCTCTCTCAAAGCTCCCTCTGTCTCTCTCTATAAGTATACACGTGATTGCATTCCTGGCCCACCCAGGTAATCCAGGATAAGCACATCCTCTCAGGACCCTGAACTTATTCACCGCTTTTGCTCTGTGAGGTAAACTTCACAGGCTCCAGTGATTTGAGGTGTATACCTTTTGGGGGACAATTTTCAGCCTCCCGCAGAGGTCAATTTGACTAAAAGCAGAGTGAGTGAGGAACGAGCAGGTGGAGGATGGGATGAAGGACAGAGGTTGCAGACAACATTATTACATTGGCTTTTACTCTGAATGAGATGGAGCCACTGAACAACTTCGAACAGATAACTGATATCACTTGATTTATATATATGCATAGATATATATATTCTTTTTTTTTGCTGAGAAAGATTCACCCTGAGCTAACATCTGCTGCCAATCTTCCTCCTTTTGTATGTGAGCCACCACCACAGCAATGGCCACTAACAGATGGGTAGTGCAGGTCTGTGCTGGGGAACTGAATCCAGGCCACTGAAGTGGAGAATGCTGAAGTTAACCACTAGGCTACCGGGGCTGGCCCTGATTTATATTTTTAAAGGAAAACTTTTGGTCCTGTGGTAAGAACAGATCAAGGAGAACAAGAATGGGAGTGGATGACCAGTTTGAGTGCTATTGCAATTATCTGGGTGACAAATGTGTGCTGGACTAGAGGGGGCTGGGAAGTGATAGAAGTGGTGGGAGTGGTTAGATTCTATTTATTGTCTGAAGGAAGTTCTGACTTCTCAAGGGCTCTGATTGAACTTTGAAACTGGAGCAACATTTTGTAGCAGGTCTGAGAGCAATGGCTCCTGGGAAAATATCCTCACCGTGGAGAGAAGCAAGACCAGAGAGGCTTTGCTCTTTGTCCAGGTGCTAGTAACCCAAGCTGTTACATCTAACAACATGTGAAGGCTCTTGAACTCACACCTAGCAGCTGACTTCTCACTGGAGAATCTACTAGAAAGCAAGTACTCTCTCATATCTATATATTGAGCTAGTAAATGAACATTTAGCTTTGAGTGAACCTAACAGATCCAGAATTACAAGTCACTTGTGAAAATAAAAAATTTTTAAAAATCCAGTGAGCTTGAGGGATGGGATTGAACAGAAGCTTAGCAATAAATATAGAGCATCAGCGGAGCCTTTCTTTTAGGGTAAAACACTGCCAGAGTGGGGAGAATAAATGCTGTAGGGCATAGCTGCCAACTGGTGGCATGTTGGTGGAATTCAGCCCACAGATTTATTATGTTTACACAATGAAATGCTTAAATTTGTTGTCAACATTTAAAAGTTTGGCATTTTCCTATAAAAATCAAAGTTCTCATGTGGAAATTTTGTATTTCCAGCTTGAGAAACGGGAAAATTGAGCAATAGTGGCTCATATTCCTACATAACATGAAGCTCTTGGAGTCTCTCAAAAGTGTCTCCCATCTGGAAAATCCCTACACTCTCTTCTCTCTCTCCTTTTCCTTAATGAACCTACAGAGCTCTCTGCCCTCCTGTTCCAACCTGGCTGTCCCTTCTTCTTCATCCCGAGAATTCCACTCACCTTTGCTATATGCCTCATTTCTAGTATTGCAACACATACTGCTTCCTAGTTTATTTCCTCACTTGGTGGAGCATATTTGCAACAGTTGGAGAAAAAACTAGAAAGTTTAGAGGGAGCACAGCACCCTCACTTGTGACCCCAGTCACAAGTTCAGAAGTTTTAGAAAACCACTCTCAATGTTGATAACTTGCCAGAAGGACTCACAATAGTCACTGAAGGCTGTTTCACTTATGGATATGATTTATTACAGGGAAAGAAAACAGATAAAGATCAGCCAAGGGAAGAAGTAGTGCCAGGGAAGTACCAAATGCAGAACTTCTTTGTCCTCTCCCTGTGTAGTCAGGATGCATTACTTTCCAGGCATCGATATGTGAACGATAACTCATGAAGTATTGTCAACCCAGGAAGCTGCCCTGAGCCTTGATGTTCAGTTTTCATCCGGGTTCCATTACATCAGCATGATTGATGGATTGATTGCACATGTGGTTGATGGTAGTTTCCAGGCTGATTGATGTCATCTGACCCAAACCCCTCACCCTCCATTGCATTATTTGTCTTTCTGGCATGGCCAGCCCCCATCCTAAGGTTTGGTCAGTCTCCACGCTGAGGTATGGCTACCTCCCACTCTAAATCACACTGTTAACCTGTCTGGCAAGATCCAAGGCCACCAGGTACACAAAGACATTCCTATTAGGCATAAAATCCCAAGGGGAAAGGCCAGACCATCTCTCTGAGCAAGACAAAAGTCTCTACTATGCACAATTCTACAGTAACCTCTTAAGAATGGTACTTGAGATTCAAAAAGTATACGGAAAATCATTAAAATGTACAATGATCGCTAATTTGGCAGAGTGAAGAATTCTACCCACTCCTTCCACCCAATTCAAGTCAACATACATTTTTCACTTAAAAGACATTACTCCAGCTTTTAATGATATTTTAAGAATTCTGATACCGTTCTGACTCTTGATCAATTATGAACAACTAGTTTTTCTCTCTGATGCTTTTAGAATTTCCTCTGCACCTCTAGTACTCTGAAATTTCACCATTATTAGCCTTGGAGTGAGTCTATTTTCATTCATTATGTTAGGATTTGGTTGGCCTTTTTAACGTGAAGCTTCAGGTTCTTAATGTTTTGGAACACTTACTTGCATTATTTTCTTGATAATTATACCTCATCATACTCTTTTCTTCTCCTCTTTTGTGGACTCCTATTATTCAGGAAATGAACTGCTTGAATTGATCATGTAATGCTAGCTTTGTTCCATATATTTTCATCTCTTCGTCTTTTGTGGCTTTAGGGGGGAAGCTTTTCATTCAATTCCTCCATAGAAAGTTTTTTTTAAAAATTTCTCCTATCATAGGTTTAATTAAAGGGTGTTTTATCCATTTTCTGAACATTCTTTTTATAGCATCCTCATTTTGTTTTACTGGTACACTTTTTTCTCTTTACATTAAAAGATATTAAATTTAGAATTTTTTTAAATTTTTTTCTTGCTCTTTGCATTATCTTTTAAGCTTTTTGTTGTTGCTGTTAATTTGTCTTGGTTTTATGATTTCTGTAAGTGGCTTTCCTCAAAGTCAGGACATTTCTTACAGTTTATTTATATTTACTATTGAAGCATTAATATGGTTACTGGAAGTTCTCTATGAAGAGGTGGTGTTTGTTGACTGGTAGATTTCCACACAAGGATGATCAGAGGGGAATCTGGCTTTTTTATTAGAAAAACTCTAATTTTTCATGGGCTTTTCTCTTGGGCAGAAAATTTGCAAAAGTATGGGGGTCCTTCAAATTTCTACTAGGAGTATAGGCTTGGTTCTTAGCATTTGAGGAGACTCAGCATATAAATTTTAATATTTTCTGGATGAAAATATTTACCACGACCCTCGATGATACTGAGCATCTCCAAGATTTAAACTGTGTGGTTCAATATTCCCAGGGAGTAAACTTTCGTTCTTTTACCAAAGAGGAAGAGGAATGGCCTGTTTACTGGTCCTGGGAGGAGGCATCTGAGAGTGTAACTGTTGTCATGTGAACTTTCCAAGAGTCTTTCCCCTAATCGGTTCCAAACATAATTCCTGCTTTGCGAGGTACCTCCTTTCTCCAAATCCTGAGCCTTCGCAGGACTCTGCAAGATGAATCAGCCTGATTATTGCCCTCCCCCATCGCTGGCTTAGCTTTCAGTGTTTCTCCTGTAACTAGTCTAATTATCCTTCAACTTTCAGCTTACAAAATGTGGTTGACAGCTGTTATCTGCTATAGTATCTTATCTTGTTCTCTTTTCACTTGTGGGTTTGTGCTAGTTTTTTAACTTCTTTACTGCCATTTTAACATGATTTCAGCAGCTTCTGGAGAAACGCTTGTGCATTCAGCCTCCCATGCAACACTAGAAGTCAAAATCAAGTATTGACCAATGTAACAAGCAACTTCCAACTAAAATGTGACCATACTATTACCACATCTGAGTTTATTCCTTCTACTCAAAGAATGGATTAATAAATCACATTTCAATTTCATACTGCAAGATTGTGTATATAATATGGAATAATTCTGAAAGTTATGGCAGATTTATTCTGCATAATCTGGGGATATGTATTTTACATGTACTTATACACGTATATTTATTTTAGAGCCTTACACACATATATCTCCTTATACATATCCACTTAGGCATATATTCATCCAGTTGCTGTTACAAATCACATTTATGGAGTGCTTCCAATGACTCCGATGTGGAACTATGGTCTGGGAGTGCAGAGATTGATAAAATGTAATTATTTCCTTCAAAGGGATCACAGTTTAGCAGGGTTTCTATGTGTGTAGAAATAATTCGTCCATTTGGAGCTCAGATGTCAAACAAACTTTACACTTCAGAACACAGCAGAGAATCAGAAAGAAAGCAACGAAGAGCTTTTGTAAACCGCAATGATTCTCATATTGTTCACAAATTGAAGCTTGAATGCTGTATTCATAGGCGCTCTAGGCTCTGCTATGGATTGCATTTGCCCGTTTTATAGATTTAATTCTAACGAGTTTAGTTGCATGATTTCCCCAAATGCCTAATATTTAAAGTAGCAAATAACAAATATGGACTACAGCTAAGAGGGAAGGAAAACAGCGTTAGGTTGAAATGATGCCTGGCTCTGAGGGAGTATCTACAACAAAGAGCAGCAGGAGAATTAATGTCTCAGTATAATCCAGGTTCTGCTGCTTGTTAACAAGGTGGCCTTGGGTGAGTCACATTAACTCTCCAGGCCTCAGTTTCTTTGTCTGTGAACTAGGAAAATGATCATGCTGACTTTTCTGGAGTTCTTGGAAGGATTAAATAAAGTAATACATGTAGAACACATGGAAATTAATAATAGCACATTTAGTGTTAAGTAGTCATCATTCATTATTATGAGAGCACAACTGACTGGGATGATTCAGTGTAGTTGAAAATGGCTCAACATAAATCCCAAGATCCTTCCAGTCAGCTCTTTAGCATGGTACAGTATCTGGGAAGCTTATCGTCAGGGTCTAATCCACAAAACAGAAACTATTCTGGGTATTTAAAACACAGTGAACTGTATGCGGAGAATAGTTTACATGGTTACAGAAGCTAAACAGAATGAGAGACAATGTTTGAAAATTAATAAACAGGAAGGATTACCCCTACCTGGGGAACGGTTCTCAAACTTCCTAGTGATAGAGGAAGCCATTTTACCAGCCTGGCGCTCTGACAAGTCTACGCTGTTTGGCTGGTTTTATAACACTTTCACCCCATTTAATGCCTTCAATCCTCAGATTTGGTGGAACACATCAGTGGCATTAAGACTCAATTGACAAAGCTTGTAGAGACCCTCCAATTACCTTGATCAAAAGCATTGCATTGGCCCTTTTAAATTTCAGTTTTACCCCTTTTGGAACTCATAAACTCTTACCCTTTGAGATAGTCCCAGGATGCCCAATGCACCTGGCTCCTGCCTCTTTTGATCTGCAGCTGATTAAGGAGATACACTTCAATACTATAAAGGCCTAATTGCTCTTATCAAAAATAACCATGTTCTGCTAAAGCAATCTTTTCTAGTGTGCTCCAGGGAGACAGAGACCTTATGCATCACACCTTGACCCTGGAGATTTTGTCTATTGGAAAAGAGAGTCCAGAAACACTCTCTTCAACCTCACTCAAAAGACCTCTATCAGGTACTGCTAACTTAACTCTTGTGCCACCAAACTCCAGGGAATAGACTCTTGGGTTCAAGTGACACACCTAAAAACAGCACCAAATCCTGACTGGACCTGCACACCATCTGCTAACCTGATGGTAAAGAAGCTAACCCGAATTGAAGTAGATGATTTCTGATGAAGCAGCTTTCCCAAGATGTCTGGACCAGACCTAGTACAAGTATGTAAATTTAGATGGGCAACGTCTGAGAGATCTCCCTTCTATCCCACCTTATTGCTCAAAAGTGACCTCAAAAGTTTTCCAACCTATTCACTTTCCCTCCAACATGGGACGTGATGCCCAGGAAAGATCCTTCCTGGCACTGAGGGGCAAAAGGCCACTGAATCCAGAAAAACTTGACTCTTGATCAGCAATGTTTTCAGAGAAGGATTTTGATCAAAAGGGGAAAATTTGGAAATTAATAAACAGAAATCTCTTTTAAAATGGAGTCGGGAGGCCAGAAGATAAAACTCTCATGCACACGGCACTCAATGCATACTGCAGATCCCAATAGGAAAAGGTGTACTTGCATCTCCGAGAGAAAGGATACTACTTACTACTGCAGTGGATGGAAGAAATATCTCCTTGCCTAGCAACAGCTCAGCCAATGAGAGATGATCATAACTCAGCCAATGAAAAGTCACTTCTCTGCAAACTCTCAGTCTCCTCCATGGATTCTTCATTTACAACAGCCTCTCCCACTTTCATAAAATAATGTTTCTCCAGACTTGCTTGTGGTTCACCATAGACAACATGTCCAGAATTGCAATTCTTTGCTGTTCCTGAATAAATCCATTCTGCTGGTAAAATAACTGGCTGTTTATTTATTATCAGTCAACAGAGGCAACCCAGACCTCAGCCCCAGCAGAAAGCTGCATCCCTCCTTTGCAGGAGAGACTCAGGCAAGAAAAGCAGAGCTGCCAGAACTGAGGAGCCTGAGTAGTCCAGAGAAGCTGCCCAAGAAGGACAGATGGACACATACTCAGTGAGAGAGAGAGAGAGATGCCTAGGTTTCTTCTTTCTTCCACCACTCAGTCCCACTGACCTCATAATCTGGGAAATCCAGCCCATGGTCATCCATTTGCCCCAAACTACAGGGCAGAACAAGAGCCAGCCAGGAATGGATGTGCAGGCAAACAGGCTCAGATTGACACTCACAACATGAGTGTGTTACCCACACTAAACAGAGGACTCCTGAAACTATTGAATATTCAGACTCAAAAGTTACCCCCCAAAATCAGTGCTTAAAATAATAATTTTTAGATTTTGCAGGAATCTTGGCAAACTGAAGTTCAGTATTCCATTAAAGTTATGGAGAGTTGAGGGTGTGTGTGTGTGTGTGTGTGTGTGTGTGTTTATAAGCAGAGAGAGAGAATGACACATGGAAAGAAGAGCAAGTGAGTGCTTCCCAGGCTGCAGTAGGAGTCTCTTTTCTATGTCGCTATAGCACATCACGCCCTTATCTTTGCGTCCAAAGCCTTGAACTGAACCTATGCTTTTTGAGTCTTTGCCTGCCTTCCCCTATTATTAAACTGGTATGTTAGAGAGCTGGAATCTTTCGTTATTCATTCTATTACTATAGTGGCGGACGCAGCATCTACCACATAGCAGATATTTAATAAATGTTTGTTGCACTGAATTGAGAAACTAAAAATGACTAGACCCCCTCTTCAAAGTCTTTGCTCAAAAGTTACTGGAGAATAAAAATGATAGAGTAGCAGAATGTCACTTCTTAGAAAGCAGGAAAAGCAAATTGAAAGTTGTGTAACCACTTGGCTTTAACATTGCTGGATATTTTATTATAATTCTTTAATGGGAGATTCTGGAATTAGTTCATACTTTGCCATGAAAACTTAAATGGAATTTTTTTCTTCTATTAAGATTAAATAGATAAAATTTCTTGTTCTAAACTTTGGTTTTTTTGGTGGTCTTTTCTCTCTTATTTTTATTAATTAATTTATTTATTTGAGGTAACATTGGTTTATAACATGATATAAATTTCAGGTGTACATCATTATATTTTGATTTCTGTGTAGACTACATCATGTTACCACCCCAAGACTACTTCCCATTCATCACCGTACACATGTTCTCTATTACCTCTTATTATTTTTAATATTATTAATATGACAATGCAAAAAAATCAGACTATGGATTAACAAAATATTCCCTGTGTTTAGAGAAATCATCTTCAAGTGTAAGCCAGCAGATGTGGGTTCTGGTTGTGAGCATGTCCTAGCTGTGACATCTGTCACCACACTAGTTGTCAGGTTGGAGTCAGTTGATCTGAGTGATAATACTGTTTATTTTCTTCCTCACTAATGGATGCATGTCTCCCTAGAAACTGTATTATCTGAAAAGAAGCTGCATTAAAGAAAAAGACTTTTCTATGAACGAAGGATGTACTTATGACCTTGTGTTTCTTACACAGAAATGTGTTTGTTCTGCTTAAGATGGCCCTATGTAAACACAGGTCAACTTATTCAAACAAAAAATCAAATAAAAATAATTACTACAATTTTGCCAAATTTGAAATCACTTCTGAACCAAGTTGCTTTCAGTGCACTGTTTAGGGGTGTAGGCACTTTGTGTATTTCTCCTCAGTGTTGTCAAATACAAACTCAGCTATTGAGGAAGCACTCCCTCCCACTTGCTTCAATGCTTGCAATTGGGAAGAAAGGATGAAAGCCATCTGTGAGGGGTGTGCATCCTTCAGCCTCTTCTCTACTCTTAGTCTCCAGTTTCTGTCTTCAAATAACCCATGAACCACAGTCAGCACGGAGGTAGAAGCCACAGTGAGGCCCTTGACTTTCAGTTCCTTTTACCTTTTACAACTATATTGCTGACTGTGCATTTTTAAAAAGGTCTTAAACTCGTAACTGACAAAGTTATTTATAAAATAGTAAGACTTTGATGTTCTTGTTTTTTTCCCTCTGAAGTGTGCAGTGGCTGTGAAAGATCGCGTAGACTGAATGACCTTCCCAAGAGTAACTTTTATTAGGAACCAAATGAGTCCTGCCTTTCACAGATGTTTTTTCTAGGCTTTATATGTGCAGGTACCTCCAGAGACAAGCTTCCTGTAAATAGACATTCCTTTGTGGCCACATACTCATAATTCTTGTCAAATGAAACCAATGAAAGGTAGTTTAAAAGATCACCACCTCTTTGCTATGAAATACCTTTCTTTAATTACGTCAAATAGAAATAAAACTCTCTGGTCAGTGACTGATGACTAGAAGTATTTTGTACTTATTGAAAATGGTAAAAATGTTATCATATAATTCTTCATGGGAAATTCAAGCTTTTTATTGCTTTGTAAGGAAAACAAACAAAGTAACCATATGATAGTGACCATAAAATAAGCTAGCCATTTTTGAAATTTGAGAATGAAAATTTAGTAAAAAAGTAATGTATTTCTGGAAGCTCTGGGGGATATTTCCATGCCTCAAACCTTTCCTTCACATTGATTTCTACCTTAATCTTTTTTCTGACTTTGGACTTCTAGACATCTGTTATAGCTCTTTGCAGGGGGCTGGCCCTGAAGATCCTGACCTGGCCTTTCCTTTTCCTGTCTCATCCCCGGTGTGGACAAAAGTCCTCCACTAATTCCTCTGAGACAAAGCTATAACTTTGAGAATAATTTACTGAACATTTGGAAATGATGGAAGAGGAGTGCAATATGGAAGACCTTCAACAGGTTAACACGAGAAGAAGGCATTCAAATGCAAGATACATCTATACAGGATATTGGGCTGACATATTTCTTTTAAAACCAACTTGCCAGGGATATTCATTGAAAAAAAGTTTGCTTTTACCCTCACCCCCAAATAGGTTTGCCAGCTTGTCGCTCTTGTTGGCTGCTTTGACCACCTGTAGACCTAGCCTCCGAGCTTTCCATTTCAACCATAAGATGCCTAAGGCATGGCTGCATCACTACACTGAACGCTTTCAAATTTTTTCTGAATGACTTACGACAACACAAAACAAGTGTTCTCTGGAAACATACTGCTGTTGTGTGAGAAACAGACCAAACTCAGGAACAGAGAAAACATAACACAAAAAGAATTGTCACCTTTATTAATTATTCCCATGGCTATATTGATAGTAAATACTATTTATATGGCTAAGTTTCTATTTAATAGTGATTACCAGTTTTCCTGCTATTTGTCAAAGTATTTAAAAATAGTTTATATAAATATTGATTTCTTCACTTTGTCTATTTAGCCTAACAACTTAAAGAGAAATGTAACAAGTATAAGAAATTTATACCTCATTTGCAATTAATTGGTAGTCTATATTTATAGACACTGATTCCTAGGAATTATTCCTATTTTTGAAAAAAAATTGAGCCTTGGCCATAGAAATAAGAAGGGAAAGTTACTACAGAGAAAATAAAAATATAAAAATACCATCATAATTCCTTATTTAAATATCATAAAGTAAAAAAAAAGAAAGAAAGAAAACAGAATACACACACAAACACAAATACCCTGTTTAAAATTTATCTTAAGTATTCCCAAATACACATAGGCTTATAAGGCTTGCAATTTCAGTTTATGAAAATAGAGTCAATATTTCCAGAATTGATGCTATATTTAAAAAATTGCCTCAGCAACTTTGATATAATACATTCAACATGATTTCTAATAATTAATTTTACTGTTATAGGTGTTCAAATTTTTGACACGTAAAAATAAAAAAATATATTTTAAAATGAAGTTAATATAGGAATTTTGTTCTTGAATTTTAGTTTGGTTGCCATTCAAGAAATAGTAGAAGTAAAAAAGTAATTGCAAAAAGCGTGTTAAATAATTTGGCCGCGATTATACAAAGAAAATTCAAACACAATTTAGCATCCTATCTAGCAGAATGCCAAAGAATAATATGTGAGGATTTTGTTTCAACTTAAGAAAATGCATTTTTATGATTATATTCAAACATAATTTTAAGAAAAATGATTAGATTCTTAATTCAGATTTCTAATCCTTTGTGTCTTTCAGACAGTGCCATCAAATGACTAGCATCTGAAAGAGGATATTTTAAAATTTCCATTTGAATCCCCCACAATATTAATTCCTGGGTTAGTAATGCACGGCTATTTGATAATAATCATGCTCAATTAGCCAATACGCACTGAGCACCTACAATGCACACTGCATGCCAAGCGCACCCACAAGGTACTCGACAACAAATGACAAGGGTCTTCAGAATGTTCTAGGATCTTGCCAAAATCCTAAGTTCATATTTGAGATGAAAATTAATAGTGACTAGCTGGCTTCCTATATGGTCTTGGGAGAGTAATCGGCCACAATTAAATACACACCTTTTGTGTTTAATTTTCTTACACACCCTGAACACTCATCACAAAGTTGTGTATGTGGGTGGCTGTGGCTATTTCATGCAAATCAAGGAATAGTTGTCTGCTCTGAGCTTTTCCCTATCCCCAGGTCCCCAAGGGAATTTCATATATTTTAGTTGGCCTATACTTTTGATAGATGGTTTTAAACATATTCTTCAAATATGATATGGTAAAAATAATAGCAAACATTCAGAAACTAAATTCATTTGTAAATGTATTATTATTATTATGAACCAATACATTTATTCCAATACCTCTCCTAGTTTTATTATTTCTAATTTTAATAGAATATCTGTGCACATTTGACTGTTCATTTCATATCTGACATTATAGAATATAATAAATATTAGCATTAAAATTTATTTTTAAATGCACTTATATATATACATGTGTGTATATCTATATCTATGTCTATGCCTAAAACTAAAATTTCCATCAAAATCTTATTCAAGATCAAACGTCAAGTTTGGAAGAATTTCAAATCTGTCTGATTCTTTCATATAAATCCCCATTTCAAAATATGTTGTCTATTGAGAGGTTAGTGATGAAGTAGGGCGTAGTTATACAATGTCAAAATATAAATGTAACAACGATAGAACCTGAAGTTCTATGAGTGAGCCTAGCTGATCACTGATAGAACTTCAGGTAGCTTTTGTGTTTTCACTTTATAAAGCAGACATAAAGATTTAATTATGCTTACTTTTTTTAGCAGAGGACCAGCTGTAAAAACTATAAAAATGCAAAAATGGTGATATGGAAATGCTACTTTTGAAACAGGCACCCACTTAAAGTTTTACACACACACACACACACACACACACACACACACCCACCTGCATTTTTACTAATTTACATTGTGAGAATTGAGAAAGACAATCTAAAATTGTGGAGTGCAAGCATCCTCACATGGAAAGAAGAACAATCAGGAAAAAATAAATGCTATGAAACTGACTGTGACAGTCATTCTGCATTACCACCTCTTTTGGCAACTTATTCGTGAAATAATACAGATATTAAGTATATTTTCAAGTCTTCATGTGAACATCCATGTCCAAAGTTTACCTATGTTGTCAACTGTATTTTACAATATATTTTTTTTCCCCAGAACCTCTTGGGACTCATTGGAATTGAACACATTTTGTCACCATATTTTTCCTCAGATTAGGTTCTGTGTCTATGCTCTCGTTGGAAACTACAAACTGAATGTCATGGGAATAAAGCCAAAAATTGGGCACAAACAGTAGCAGGAGTCGAAACACCCCACATCCAGCAGAATCCTGTTTTAGGACAGAGGCCTCAGGAAAAGTTTGAGTCCAGCTGAAATTGCAGGGAGGATTAAAATGACAATAAGTGCATATAATTAACCAAGCTGGAATTTGTTCAGGATATCAGGGCCAAGGGCTTTTTAAATTATTCAGTTAATGGGCCTGTTCTTGCCAAAATAGCCACCCTACACTGAGTCTGGAAGCCATTTTTTCAGAAGTATGCCCTCATTTGTGCACTTTAAAACCACACAGAAGTTAATTGCATATCTAATGCCCCCATTTTTGTGCTGTGATTCCAGTTTCACTCACTAAATTAGGTACATGCGTGGATCATTTTTGGGGTTTGGGGAATTAGTTTAACAGGAAATAAACCAGTTCTGTTTCATTGAAATGGGTTGTATAAACAGACCCGGAAGATTGAATCTTCATCTTTAAGGACACGTCTGGCTTTAAAACTTAAAAAAAAGCTACATCTTACCTAAAGGAGTCCTGAACAGATGGTGTACATTATGACTGCTTGTAATCATCTACCCAGTAATGACATCATGATAACTTTAACTCCTTATCACTTTTCTCCCTCTGAAGATGGTTTAGGTTATTTTATTAGTCAGTCATTTAGGTATTTCCAAATATGCTTGGATCCAATTTCTAGTCAACTTGCTGAGTTTTTCACGTTTTATTTTTATGCCTTGATATCCTTTAACTGAGTGAAATTCTTCCACTTAGATATTTCTTCCTGAAAAAAGATTTACATGAATTATGAAATGCTTCCACTTTCCTATAAGTCACTAATGCCCCCAAACGTTAAAGAGACTCATACAAATTTCATTCGAGCCCTGCAGGACAAACAGACGTGTGTTGAAGATAGACTCCTCCAGGGAATTATGGGAAGTATAAGGTAGTTTGTTTCAATTTCTCCTTATTATTGCACTGGCTCTGAAGTGACTGATGCAAGACAAGCGCTCAATTCTTCATTTATTTCTCCTTCCCTCTAGCATTGCCTCCACTCTCTTCCTACAATCTATATCTAACTTCCACTACAGACTCAGGAAGATATTTCTACATTTACTGAAACGAATTTGTCTTCCCTAAAACATACCATAAACGCTAAGTTATGTAATTTCAATTAGAAGTCTTATGGCTAACACAACTAGGAAAGCTAAAATCTGATAGTATTAACAAGTGTTTTTATTATAGGCTGTTATTTGATACAAAGAAAAGAGGTTTCTATTGAGGATTAAAATATCTACTTCAAAAAGCAAATACATAAAAAATGCCACAAATGATTGTGACTTTAAATGGTAGTTTTTGGAAATCTGAGTTCTACATTTGTAACACTTTAAAGCTATAATAAATACCTGAAGTAATGACTATCACTGAAAAAAAAATCTACTTCATATAATTTTCTTCCATTAATTGACTTTAAATGTAATATAATTTATGAATAGCTATACGGATCATAGAAAATAATTGAAGTACATTTTTCATTTCTCTGCTTGACTTTTGAAGAAGATCATTGACAAGTTGAAAAGTGTTTCAAACTGGCATGATAAGGATGGTGAGGCCCTAAAAACAAAATTATATTAATAAAGCGGTTTTCTGGATCAATATTTCTTTGAGATTAAAAAAAAAAAATCCCTCAGGGGCCATCCTTGCAGCTAGTGGTTAAGTTTGCACTCTGCTCTTCGGTGGCTCCGGGTTTCGTAGGTTCAGGTACCTGGCGCAGACTTAATGCCACTCATTAAGCCAGGCTGCGGTAGCATCCCACATGAAATAGAGTAAGATTGGCATAGATGCTAGCTCTGTGACAATCTTCCTCAAGCAAAAAGTGGAAGATTGGCAACAGATGTTAGCCCAGGGCCAGTCTTCCTCACACACACACACACAAAAATCCCTCAATGTTTTTCCTTATTATCCCTCTCTTAATGTTTGGAAAGATCCTTTGAATGAGAATAGGAATAAGGAATTTTAATCCATTAGGCGCCAATTTGTGCAGGTGTTTTGGACTCATTAGGGAATGCTGCATTCCAACTCGCCCTTGCTGGTGAAGACCCAAGGTATTAACATAAATTTTCTCTCAGCAAAAACATGATATTTCAGATGTGAGGAAACCAACACCACCATATTTTCTCATACAAAATTTATTGCTGCACAAAACCATGAGGATGAGTTGGCAAAGGAAAAAGAGTAAACTGTAGATTTTGCTTTAGCAATTTTAAGAATGCCACAATTTAAGACATTTGTTTTCCAATTGGAATTATTTTCTAGGAAGATGCTCCATGCTTAACTTACATCTTTATCCATCCTTGGTACTATGGTAGATGAGCAGACCTAAGCATGCCCTCACGTTAGAAGAACAGCTGCGGAATTTGGTAAGTAGGCTTGAGTTGCATTGATCCTTATAGCTGATGATGGGGCTGTATTTTCAGCTTTACTTATCCTTTTGAATTTTTAATAATCTAAATAAGTAGACACACGGCAGAGAACCAGCCTTCTTTCACAGCAAACCTTTGGAGAGCCAAGGTATTAATGTCAGAAAGGGAAAAATTAGGAGGCATGTTTAGTGGGCTATTATTAATGATAATTAATTGATCAGGAGTAAACCTTTCTTCTGAACTATTGTATTCAGGACAAAAAGTTAGAAAACCTAGAAGAAAAGATGATAAGATGTCTAAATTCCTGAAGTCTCTTCAACCAAGGCCACAAAATTAGTGTCTCAAACTCCACACACAAAGAGAATGGCTTTTAATTCAATGTTAATCAAAAACCCTTCCCCATTAAATTTTGCCGCCATTAAATAAATAACTACCTAAGACGGCAATGACGATTGCTTAGCTTATTCCAAAGCTAGTGTGTTGCTGACACAACCGAGGGGACCAAATTTTAGCCATAACGTTTTTTAAATTAAATAGTAAAGAGTAAATGGGAGAGTATGGGGTTTAATTTTCAAATATGTGTTTAAGAAAAATAAATAAATGGCTTTCTTTTATTCAGGATATTTCTGTACAAATTTTTCTATTCACGTTATTTTCTTGAGAACAGGGATGGTTCCTTATTCATTGCCATAACTCTATCCTCTAGAATGTATTAAAAATGTTTGTTGAAAACATTTTTTTATTTCAGCTACAAAATACACTATTGCTTTTAAAATTTGAATGTCAGAATTTTCTTATTTATTAAATCATTGGTTATAATCCAGCAGTAATTGCAGCAAGCTTTAATTGGACCAACAAAAATTACTACAGATTTGCCAATTTTTATTCTCTAGTTTTAAAAACCTGGATTTCTTTTATATAAATTTTTTAAAGATTCAGGTTCAAAATATGAAAAATGAAGCTCTGCAAAAACTAATTTTAGAATTTTCTTGTTTGAAGAGAAATGTAATATACTACTTACTGATCTATTAAAAATTAGATGCCTAAAACAGAAACAGAGATACAAAAACGTAGGACTTAAGTATTTGCGGGAATACAGAACTCCAAGAAATTTTAAAACTCCTTTAACACAACATCTTCCAACTTCTATCCTCAACATAATAACATAGTATCCCCACAAAAAGTCCAAACCCACAACCTTAACAAACTTCTAAGTTGGAGATAATGGAGAGGTTGTTGAGGGGGGTGGTTTTCAAGAATTGTGAAATTGTGAGGCTTACTTAGGTGGGCCTGCTGCAGTTTCCTAGAGGTTAGCAGAAGACAAGAGACTACTGGATCAGAGACGAAGTACATTTTTACTCACTGTACAGCAGAAAGCAGAAACTGCACATTCAATTCAGTTCATTTTGCCTTGGAAATCCCATGGAACAATGCAGAGGTGGGCCCAGTGGGATGTTGCATACACAGTGAAGTCTGCCATAGCTGAGAAACCCTAAACTAAGGAAGCCCTGATCTTTTAAATGTGGCTACTAGCAAAGTCGCCCAATGTTTGCCCTGGAGGAAGACTCTATCTTTATTGACAAATCTGCACTGTGCTCAGGAGGCAGGCACTATATGTTCTGAGTCTCTTTGCTATACAAACATCCATGCCAAGTTAGCTTGGAACAAAAGATATTCAGAAATGTGAGAGCCCCAAGGATCCTTAGCTTCCAACAGAGTGCTAGAAATGTGTATCCAGAATTTAACTTTTTGCAGTACAAAAACACTCCTTACTTGGATCAAACAAGAAAGCCAGGCCTATAACTTGACTTCCATACCTTTTTCTCCTCACTTATCCATTCATCAGTCCTGTTTACTCTAGATACAAAATATCTTTCAATACTGTTTACTTTTCTTTATTTCCATTATTATTGCCCTAATTTAGTTTGCCATGATCAGTAATTTGGTTTCTTGCAAAAGTCACATTACAAATTTGTCAGGCCTAAGTCCTGTTCAGCACTAATCCCTTCTTTATAAATATAGTCACAACTATCTTTCTAAGATGCAAATCTGATGAGGTCATTCTCTTACAGAAAAGACTGTAAGTTGCCCTTGCCTTTAGGAAACAATCTACATTTCTTTAAAGTCTTACAATGTACTGAGTCTATCTCTCCCTTCAATGTCTTCTCATAACATCCCCACCACACACACACTTTGTGCTGCAGCTCTACTGAAATATGTACTTAATGTTCCAGTACTGTGCATATCCTGTTCCTTCTTTCTGGTGTATACTGCTTGGACTGTCATTTCCTTTAATGCTGATTAATGCCTGCTCATTCTTCATGGCTCAACTTAGATGTCATTCCCTCCAAAAGGCCTCTTTGACACCTCCCAGACCAGATTATGCAACTCCATACTTCTCTTTTAACATCTCTTATCACACAGTATATAAATTGCCTGTTAACTTGTTTTTATGTTCCATTGGCAATAAGTTGTATGATGATAAATACCCAGGACCCACACAGACTGGCATATGGTACTCATTCATGAATGCTTACTGAATACATGAATGAATGAAAAAAAATGTATATATGTAATGGGATGCTTACTTTGACGTTAGAAATGTGCTCCAGGAATAATAAGAACCAATTAGAAGCAATTCTATTGTTGTACACTACTTTTAATTTCTTTCTTTCTTTTGTTTTCCTGTGATCACCTACACATGACATTGTTCTGACCTTCGTGGTATACACAATTATGTCACTTTACAAAGAGCATTTTAAATGTCAGCCAACTCTGACTTCTTAGAATTTTATTCACTTAAAAGAAGGGATGGGAAAATACGACAGGTGGATCTGTGTTGAGGATTAGAGTACACCAGGGACTGAAATGAAGCTACCAATCTCATTAGCTGTCTTCTGAGCCGCCGAATTCCACCCAGGTCCCCACGGTGAAAGGCTAATAATTAATTCAATTTACTATCTATTCTGTGGAAAGCTCCAAAGGTTAAGATTATGGAGGACCGAAGAGGGCAATCTTTTATACTGTTTAAATTGCTGTTTAAATTTGAATTAGATCAAATGGTGACAGTTTGAAACAGACACAGTTTAATTCATTTATCACATTCCAAAACCTGCCTACCTGAACTAGCTTTAAAGTATGCCTTAAATAAGCAGTCAGTCAGTGCACTGACGTGTCCATTTTTATTATTTGCTTGGAATTTAAATATGAACAGCAATTGCTAGCCTTGTCAACTTTATTGTTCACTTTCTTTTGTTTCAGCTTTTTCTACTCTGACTTCCCCCCTTGCCATGATCTTTATTTTTTTATTGATAATATAACTCAAATCTTCCAGGAAAATTAGATAATCTAATAACAAGAACAATTAACATTTATATAGTGTTTGTGATTTACCAGGAGATAGTAGACATAGATGTATCTACATATAGTCATATAATCCTCTCAACAGTCCTGCCAGGGAGCGATTATTACCATTCAGATTTTAAAGATGAATAAACTGAAGCCCAGAAAGAGACATTTTCCAAGACTACACAACTAGTGAATGACAGAACTGCCTTTCAAAGTCAGTCACAGAGATAGTTGCCTAAATTCCTCTGTACTTATTTCATTGGACTTCGAGCACTCCTCAGATTCCTCCAAGTCATTCTGTGAATTCCACGGGAATCCGGTGTTATGCCCATGAACTCGTACTTGGTTACAATGACAGTCGCCATTTCTCCTTTTCCCTACTCTGGACTTCTGGTGATGCCTGTTGCTATGGCACTGCTGTCCCCTGAAAGCAGGAGGTCTGCAGGTGCCTGCCTGCTTCATCCTATCTGCCACAGCCAGTGCCTACCAAACACTGTCTTAAGTCTCCAGGGGCATCAGTGCTAAGCTAAGGGCACTGGGGGCTGCGTGCAGGGAGATTTTCTGCCACAGCCAAAAGGCGCTCCTATTGATCCTGCTGACACTGTTCACCTTTGTTCCTTTGATTTTCACTCAAAACGCTCTCACAGGTCATAATGTTTGGGTTTAGCAAGGACCCCAAAAGGCAGGAATTAAGTATGTGAGAGAAAAATAAAATGTTATACTTCGTATCATCCTTTCATGTGTTTTACTAAAGATATATACCCCAATTCTCCTTCTCATGGGGTTAGTTTAATTTCCAGAACATTCTTCACTCATATACCTAAGGAAGACCCCAAGGGGTAGTTCCTTCACCCATGTTACAAAAGCACAGAATTTGAATATACTAAGGCTTAAATTCAGACATTTGCAATATAAGTTGCTTATTATTTTCTCCGTCAATGCTGTTATCTTTCAAGTACCTTGAAAACAGACTTTGTCTAGGATCTTTTTCTCCAAAAAGGGGAAGACTGCTTCATTCAATTGAGAATGTTAGCTTTCTAGATGCCAGGTCCCCAGGCAGAATGTCTGCTTTAGGAGAAGGTGGGGCTCTTGCCCCTGAGAACAGCAAGAGATATCCATGTTTCTTCCTTTGCTGTAATCAATGCTGCTTCTCTTTTACAAAATAAAGAAGCAGCAGAATCACTGTTTCTTTCTCTTTGGGTCAATGAAATGTTATCTAAATCAATGGAAATTTTCTATGCTTCAAATGGGCCTATAAGCTTTTGAAAGACAAGACGTAGGGGAGGAATTTATATTATCAATCTAAACATGTAGTGAATAATGATAACGTCTATATGGGATCTAATGCAAAATTGGCAGGAGAACTAAAGAACTAATGGACTTATATGGTTACATTGTTGAGTAATTTATGCCTCCGGCATGCCTTTAAAGGAAGAAAGAATTGCAGCATAGAGAAATGAATACCATTCTTTGTTTGCAGCAAGCAAAACCATAGAGTATACAAAAGGATGATATCTAACTGGCTGTCAAAAAGAGAGTAAATAAAACAGAAGGTAGGGTACAATGGCTGACACTAGTACTGCTGACGCATCTGAGTTTGATCTTTTTTTGATTTTTGTTTTTATGTGTATTTGAAATCCTAAAGCCTATTCTGAACAAGAACACCAAAGAGGAAGAGCAGGCTTTGTAACATTTTCAATGTTCTTTCATTTGAGGAGAGAGAGGACTACAGAATTTAAAATGTGGAAAATGTTAATTTTCATCTTTTACAACTTACATATTAATTAAATAAATTTAGCTTTTACTTATTATTTTTAAAACAAAACTTTTTAATATTAGCTTTCTTTCTAGACTGTGACATTCGTTCATCACTTACTGAAATATGCTTTTTGGGCTAGCTTCTTTTGCTCACTATGGCATCTGTGAGATTCATCTCTATTGATGAATGTAGCCCCAATTCATTCTTTTTTATTGCTATGTAGTAGTTCCTTGTACAAATATGCAATAATTTATTTGTCCATTCTTCTGTTGATGGACATTTGAATTATTTTCAGCTTCAGGATTTTGTGAATAAAGCTGTTATAGATAGTTTTGTAAGTATCTTCTTCGTACATATGCACTTACTTCTGTTGTGTATCTCTCTCTGGGTGGAATTGCTGGATGTAACGCACATACATTTAACTTTATTGGATAATGACAAATGCTTTTTCAAAGTGGTTAAACTGATTTACACTCACATAAATAGTGTTTTAGAATCCAGATGGTCCACATCCTTGTCACCAATGGAATTGTCAGTTTTTTAGTTTAAAGTGTTTATGCACTGGTATTTCTTTGTAGTTTTGATTTACGTGATGTCATGACTTATTTCTTAAGTCATGAAGCAGAAAGCGCCCTAAAGGAGAAATCGGAAGTAAATGTTGGGCTCTCCTTTTTGCTCAGATGTGGTCTCTTGTACCCTGGCTGCCTTAATCATTATTCCATGTCTTTAAACTATTGTTCTTCTCTATTTCCTCTTTTATGGTTGCTTTTGTTGGATTGGTTAGGCTAATATAGTCTCTTCCATCATGGCCCATGGTGGAAGTTTGGCGTGCTTTGGAGGGTTTTGAGCAGAGGCCTAATAATAATTTTAATACTGATTTAAAACTTTTACTGGATGTTAGAATAAGCTTCCTTGATTTTGAACCAAGTGGAGATATGAGATATATTAAAATACCAAAGTTTACTGGAAATATAAACACATAAGTTTTGTAGAATTTCCAAATGACAAAGCAAAACTTATTTCACAATTTCTGAACTCTGGGTTATATAAAGGAAACAAAAAAGGCAAAGAAAGGGAATATTGGTGAAGAGATTTATTTGGAGAGAGACCCATTAGTATATGGAATCTCCCCTCTCCCTCTTGGAGGAATTTTGATGGAGTGGTACCCTATATCTAGAGAAGGACTCACCAGGGTGAGGGGGACTTCAGAAAGAGACCATTTGGGACTTTGAAATGTTTTTTATGCAGTTGAGAGACAAAGAATGGAATTATGCCTGAGGGCGCTGACACAGAATGTGGATTGAGTAATGACCCAGAAAATGTAGAGGGTCAGAAGACAAGATGTTTCAAAGCAGATCCAAGAGAATGATGTGTGGTTGCCTTTTAGTTCTAGAGTTTATCAGGGTAAGTTTATAAAGGCAAGATTTAGCTAGGGTTTATCAGAAAGAGTTTATCAGGTTGATAAGTGCTTTCCTATGCCAGATAGAAACCTTGTAGGAAAGAGGAACAATGTGTAGTAATCCTAAATCCTGTCCATTAAGATTGAGTGCAGACTCAAGGGACAAACCAGCGGAAAGATGTTGGAGCCCTACTGATGGATACTCAGTGGCTGAGATAGATGTCACAGACAACTACCAGGAATAGGGTAAATCCTGTGGGGACTGCAGAAGGGAGCCTAATATGAGCCCCAGGCAGGGAGCTCCAGATTCTCCCTGATAAGAAGAATCCACATTAGTCATTTTCCAAGAACGGTAAGCAAGAAGCCCAGAGGCCAAATAAGAAGTTCCCTATCCTCTGCCTCTCCTTCTTTCTCTCACCCTATCAGAGCAGAGAAACAGCTGTCAAAGAGAGAAGGAGGGGAACGATAGAGAGAAGAATAGCTTCCAGCTTCTTCTCAATGGCTGGCTAATATTCTGAAAATTTCAAACGGGAACAGGGCAGAAAAATTGAAGTGATGTTTACAGTTTTCTTTTGTATATGGAACTAGATATTATTTTGTGGGACCAGAAGACATTCAAGATCTTGTTCATGATAAAAATGATGTGCAACTGTCTTTAAAGCCACAATAGTAACTGTTTTCTCAGAGTTTTTATCCAGAGGCAAGAGAAATTTTCTCACACTGAAAAGATGGCATGAGACAAAGATGAGACAAAAAGTTGCATGTATATATGTGTGTGCGATTAATTGCTATCCAGATGTTATTCTTGTTCAGTCACCTGGTTATAATTTAATCACTGTGACTGCCCTGTGCAGTCAGGATATTTTTCTAGTCACGTGTCTTATAGTTTGGTAATCCTCTCTTTAGCAGATTCTTATTTGCTGTTCAACCCTTAATTTCACTTGTAGATTTTACAACCCTTATTTGATTCTCTTTTTTAAAAAAATAGATTCTAATTACCTGGTGAAATTAACCATGTTATCATATTTTCCTACATATTAATTACATTTATTTTCAAGTCTGTGGCTGATAGCTCCACCCTCTGGAAAATTTGTGGATTTGTTTTTAAACTTTTGATGTTTATTTTGTTCCCATTTCTTTTTTTAAATAAGTTTTTTTTAATTTTAGAGTTGTTTTAGAGTAAAGAAAAGTCATGAAGATAGTACAGAGAGTTCTCATATATCCGACAGCCAGTTTCCCCTATTATTAACATCTTACATTGGTATGGTTGGTTCACGTGTCACACAGAATGGTCAATATTCCTGCATTGTTACTAACTAAAGTACATATTATGTTCAGATTTTCTTTGTTTTTACTTAATATCCCTTTTTCTATCCAGAATATATTTAGTTTACATTTAATTGTTGTGTCTCCATAGGCTCCTCTTGACTGTAATATTTTCCCAAACTTTCCTTGTTTTTGATGACCTTGACTGTTTTGAAGAATACTGGCAGGTGTATTGCAGGTTTTCACTATATTGAAATTTATTCTTTTTCTCATGGTTAGACTGGAGTTACATAAAAAGAACACATTAATAAAGTGACACTCTCATCACATCATAAAAAGCCAATAAGTTAACAACATGACATCACTGTTGATGTTAATCTTGATCACTTGACTGAGGTAGTGATTGATAAGTTTCTCCAACATAAAGTTCTTCTTTCTCCTCTCTTTCTATACTGTATTCTTTGGAAAGAAGTCACTTCATGCAGCCTACCTTCAAGTAGTAGGGAGGTATATTGCACCTCCTTGAGAACAAAGTATCTATCTACATAGATTATTTGAAATTTCTCTACATAAGAGTTTTGTTTATTCCTCTATTTATTTATTAACTCAATCATTCATTTTACTACTTATTTATTTTCTTGCCCAAATTGTTCCAGATTTGGCCACTGTCCCTTTAAGATGCCTCATCCACTCCTTCTTTCTCTTTTTAGCACTTCCTTACTTTCTGGCATTACAAGATACTCCAGCCTCCTCTCACATATTCCCTGACCTGGTCCTAGAGTTTGTCAAGTCACTAAGGAATCTTGATTTTTTTAATTGGTGTTAAGAAGCAACATCTAGGTGCTGGGCCTGCTCATTGCTAGTGGATTATGATTGCTCTTGCCCCACTCAGCAGATAGAACGAGGAAATATGTTTATACATCAGCCATGTCCTATGCCCTATTTCTTTTCATGCTTAATAATTTTTTATCAATTCCTTGACATACTATAATAAAAAAAAGTATAGCCCCTAAGTTTTCTTCCAACAGGGGAAATATTTTAATAATAATAATAATAATGATATGTATTTTTTTAACTATCAGCAGGCAGATAGAGGAATATCATCATTAGTCAATTAGGGACTGGACAGAGTCAAGATAGGATTTCATTTTTCTCAAGGCTTAGTCTAATTTTGACATTCCCTTACAAATAGAATCCCATCAAGAACATGGGGTATATGTGGACCCTCTTCGTTAGTAGAATCCTAACTTCTCTGCCTAGCATCTTGAGACTGCCAAGGATCGCTTAGCTTCTTAGTCACTTTCTTAGTTGCTGCTTTCTGCTTAGTTTGTACTTCTAGTTTCAAGTGGAAACCTAGAACAGATTGCACTCACTTCTTTGAATTGCTGTTACTCCAAGATCTTGTCTTCTCAAATCCTGGCAGCTTTTGAAGCTTTAAAATCCAATTATTGTTTTTCAAGCCCTGTGAGACTTTTAAAATCTCTGCTTGGCTACAACATTCAGTTGAGAGTTCTTGAGGCCTTTCACAAACTTGTCCCATGCTGCTTAAAAAGGGGGCAAATGCCTTGAGGAAAAATGTGGTGTAGGATGTCAGAACCACCTCACTGAGTTTCACTTGTCTTCATAATCTTGGTCATTCAAGTCCTAGTCTTAATAGCTCTCCGATACCTTCAAACAGATATACTTATATATTTTCTTCTACTTTTTTTAATTTGGTCTTGGTAGGAAGTTTGGTTTGCTGCAGCTCAAAGCCAAAAGAAGAAGTTTCAGGGTCTTTTCTTGATGATATGATACTTGATCTTGGGAAATTGAAGAATTCTTTTGAATGTTACTTTTTAAAAAAACTGGCCCTGGAATCTTGAATCCTTTATCCCTTTTGACAAAGTAAAAATCATCTGAAAGAAAATGTATTTAATTTCAAACCTCATGATTAATATATGAATATTAATTTCAGTCATATGTTCTGAATAGAGTCTTAGTAATTGAATTCTTTTATAGATAATCACAATGACATTCTAATGATTAAACTGAATATTTTTTAAAATGTATTTTTGCTAAGAATTAAGAATAATTTATAAGAACTTCTTTTTTGCTAAGTAAATGAACATGTTATGTATTTTTAGTAATATTTAATCAAAAATTGAACACTATTTGAAAGAGTTTCATGGCCTCATATTCCCCCAGGAGTAAACCAATATTTTCATTAATAAAAGATCTGACATAACATATTATTATGTCTGGGTTGTTGAATCAAGTAAAGATTCATCTCACCTGGTATGATCGATTCAAGGAAATCAACTCTATATGCTATTATAGCTAAAAAGGTTAAATGAAATGTCAGTCAGTTATTAGGGAATTTCAGTACTTGGTTGATTTTGAATGTTCCAATACAGTAAATAACACTTGGACTGAACTTTCAGAATGGCAGCATTTTGCAGAACATAAATTAAATCTTTGTAATGGCTCTGAAAAGTTCAGTGATAACATCATTCTCAGGTCCATGAACATAAGTGTTCATAGTAGTGAGATAATTTTGTTTTAAGTAACCTCTTTCTCTCTATTTTAAAAAAGAATTCATATTTTGAATATTATATATATTATTATAGTTTATGTTGGCTTAAGATTTTGAGAATCCATATGCACATATCTATATATAATTCTTTTGAATTTTTTCTGTCAACAAAACACATATTTGGAATTCTTACATTACTTATGTTAAAAGAAAATTTTAATAAAGACATTTTAAATATTTTAAAAAATGTATATTTAAATGTATATTTAAAAATTGGGTATTAAAGAAAATAATAATTAAGTGTAATACACTGCTAACTTAGTTTCTAATTCTCATTTCCCTTTACTGCATCAATGAATGGCTTTAAGGATCTCATGTTGTAACTTTCCAAAAATAATTTGGCTTATACTAGTTTCAATGAAAATTCATAAACTTCCTACACTCCCTCATATTTCTACTTATTTATTATTTCTTGAAGTCTTTATACCTACATGCAAAATCATTCTTACCCACCTAACCATATACACATGAAAATAGGAGCAAAGTTATAGAGAAATCAGTGCAAACACACTCTAATTTTCAATTCCTCTGAATCCCAGGAGACTTACCTAATATTTTTGTGGGATGAACTAAGTGTAGACTTTCCTGTATGTTCTAATTTTCTTTCTTAACCTATTTATAACAAATTTTAAAAAGCAAGATCTTAATTTGTCACACAATTATTTTGTTTCATTCGCTGAAAATATAATAATCAATTTTCCCCACTATTTTTTAATCAACATTATATATTGCAATCAGTGTCATGATCATCAAGGCGTAGCCATTATTAGCAAGCATTCAAATGCTAGACACTTCTTACACTAGTAAAAATGTATTATCTGTTAAATTATAAAAAATTCAAGACTAAGTTTAAAAAATGGATCTAATCTAAATAATTGATATTTATTTATTCATCAATTTAAGAATTGTGTGTTTATTTGAACTCTTAAGCAAATCTAGAATATAGAATTCTAGAATGCAGACATGTGTCTTTTTCCATCTTGCAGATGCCCTGGTTGTTCAAGGCTCCTCAGAGCACACTTCAGATAGAGGTAACATCATCTCTATTTTATCTTAGAATCTGTGTTTAAAATGAATTCCATTATGACAACAGAAAATAGACATACATTTCTTATTCGACTTTGAGTTCCTTGATAAGTAGAGTCTATCAACATCCTAAGTGTTTTATGCTTATCACCTGGAAGAGTGACTGGCATATGTGTTTTGCAGATGCATTAGTAAAAGTTATACTATACATCATAGATTTTACAAGACGAACAGAACTTAGAAGTAGTCTAATAAAAATCCCCTTATCAAAGATAGGTACAATACAAGACTGTACAATTTGTTGATAGAAGTTTGTTGACAGAGTCATTCCAGATATCTTGGCTTTTGTCTAGAAGTTTTTCTGACTATGAAGTTGCGTCTTCAATATGATGAACCTCTCTAACATACTGTCATCATGGTATATTCAGCTTTATGGAAACTGAGTGATCTATTGACATATTTACACACAAAATCATGCAGCAATCACAAACTCATCAGTAGCTCATAGTTTATTGGGTTTCTATTGCTTAGTAGAGATACAAAGACTTTATTCCCCAAGTTTTCTTTAACTTAATGCCATTTGCCGTGTTCTCATGAGTCCCTTCAGAATGGAATGTGGAGTTCATTTCTTTGCTCTATTTAGTCTTCTTATCAGGGACAGATTTTCTTGACATATGTTTGGCACTTGTATATTTTCTTTTTTTGTTTTTGTTTTAATTTAAAAATTTATTTAATTTTTAATCTATTTTTAATTTAATTTAATTTTCAGTAGATAAGGAAAATTAAATAATAAAGATGAATATAAAAGATCTATTTCTTTTTTTACTTTTTAAATTTTTTTTTAATTTACTTATTTTTTTAATTTTTATTTTTTTCGGATGTACATCATATTTCAAATTCTGGATACATTACATCATGTTCACCATCCGAACACTAATTATAGTGCATCCCCTCACATGTGACCCTAATCACCCCTTTTGCCTTCCCCCCTCCCCCAATGGTAACCACCAGTCCAATCTCCAATGCTATGTGTTTTTTTTTTTGTCGTTTTTATCTTCTACTTATGAGTGAGATCATATGGTATTTGACTTTCTCCCTCTGACTTATTTCACTCAGCATAATACCCTCAAGGTCCATCCATGTTGTCACAAATGGCTGGATTTCGTCATTTCTTATGGCTGAGTAGTATTCCATGGTGTATAAATACCACATCTTCTTTATCCATTCGTCCCTTGATGGGCGCCTAGGTTGCTTCCAAGTCTTGGCTATTGTGTATAGTACCGCAATGAACATAGGGGTGCAAGTATCTTTATGCCTTTGTGTTTTCAAGTTCTTTGGATAAATACCCAGCAGTGGAATAGCTGGATCATATGGTAGATCTATCCTTAATTTTCTGAGGATACTCCAAACTGCTTTCCATAGTGGCTGCACCAGTTTGCACTCCCACCAGCAGTGTACGAGGGTTCCCTTCTCTCCACACCCTCTCCAACATTTGTTGTTTCCTCTCTTGTTAATTATAGCCATTCTGAATGGAGTGAGGTGATACCTCATTGTAGTTTTGATTTGCATTTCCCTGATAGCTAATGATGTTGAGCATCTTTTCATATGCCTGTTGGCCATCTGTATTTCTTCTTTGGAGAAATCTCTGTTCAGATCTTTTGCCCATTTTCTAATTGGATTCTTGGTTTTTTTGTTGTTGAGCTGTATGACTTCTTTGTATATTTTGGATATTAACCCCTTATCTGATATGTGGTTTGCAAATATCTTCTCCCAATTGTTAGGTTGTCTTTTCGTTTTGTTGATGGTTTCCTTTGCTGTGCAGAAACTTTTTAGTTTGATGTAGTCCTATTTGTTCATTTTTTCTTTTGTTTCCCTTGCCCCGTCAGACATAGGACTTGAAAATATGCTGCTCAGACCAATGTCATAGAGCGTACTGCCTATGTTTTCTTCTAGAAGTCTCATGGTTTCGGGTCTTACATTCAAGTCTTTAATCCATTTTGAGTTGATTTTTGTGCATGGTGTAAGGGAATGGTCTACATTCATTCTTTTGCATGTGGCTGTCCAGTTTTCCCAACACCATTTGTTGAAGAGACTCTCCTTTCTCCATTGTATGCTCTTTGCTCCCTTGTCAAATATTAGCTGTCCATAAACGTGTGGGTTTACTTCTGGGCTCTCAATTTTGTTCCATTGATCTGTCTGTCTGTTTTTGTGCCAGTACCATGATGTTTTGGTTACTATGGCTATGTAGTATAATTTGAAATTGGGGAGTGTGATACCTCCAGCTTTGTTCTTTTTTCTCAGGAATCTTTTGGCTATTTGGGGGTCTTTGTTCTTCCATATAAATTTTAGGATTCTTTGTTCTATTTCTGTAAAAAATGTTGTTGGAACTTTGATAGGGATTGCGTTGAATCTATAGATTGCTTAACAAGTATGGACATTTTAACAATGTTAATTCTTCCAATCCAAGAGCACGGAATATCTTTCCATTTCTTTGTGTCTTCTTTGATTTCTTTCAACAATGTTTTATAGTTTTCAGTGTACAGATCTTTCACCTTTTTGGTTAAGTTTATTCCTAGGTATTTTATTCTTTTTGTTGCAATTGGAAATGAGATTGTATTCTTAATTTCTCTTTCTGCTACTTCATTGTTACTGTCTAGAAACACAACGGATTTTTGTACATTGATTTTGTATCCCACAACTTGTCTGTATTCCTTTATTATTTCTAAAAGTTTTGTAGTGGACTCTTTAGGGTTTTCTAGATATAAAATCATGTCATCCTCAAAGAGTGACAGTTTCACTTCTTCTTTTCCAATGTGGATCCCTTTTATTTCTTTTTCTTGCCTGATTGCTCTGGCTGGGACTTCCAATACTACGTTAAATAAGAGTGGTGACAGTGGGCATCCTTGTCTGGTTCCTGTTCTTAGAGGGATAGCTTTCAGTTTTTCTCCATTGAGAATGATATTTGCTGTGGGTTTGTCACATATGGCCTTTATAATGTTGAGGTATTTTCCTTCTATACCCAATTTATTTAGAGTTTTTATCATAAATGGATGCTGTATCTTGTCAAATGCTTTCTCTGCATCTATTGAGACGATCATGTGATTTTTATTCCTCATTTTGTTAATGTGGTGTATCATGTTGATAGATTTGCGGATGCTGAACCATCCCTGCATCCCTGGAATGAAACCCACTTGATCATGATGTATGATCTTTTTAATGTGTTGTTGTATTCGATTTGCTAGTATTTTGTTGAGGATTTTTTCATCGATGTTCATCAGTGATATTGGCCTGTAATTTTCTTTTTTGGTGTTGTCCTTGTCTGGTTTTGGTATCAGGATAATGTTTGCTTCGTAGAAGGAGTTAGGAAGCCTCCCCACCTCTTCAATTTTTTGGAAGAGTTTGACAAGGATAGGTATTAAGTCTTTTTTGAATGTTTGGTAGAATTCACCAGGGAAGCCATCTGGTCCTGGAATTTTATTTTTTGGGAGGTTTTTAATTGCTGTTTCGATCTCCTTACTGGTGATTGGTCTATTCAAATTTTCTACATCTTCTTGGTCCAGTTTTGGAAGGTTGTATGTTTCTAAAAATTTATCCATTTCTTCTAGATTATCCAATTTGTTGGCATATAGCTTTTCATAGTATTTTCTTATTATCATTTGTATTTCTGAGGTGTCCGTTGTAATCTCTCCTCTTTCGTTTCTGATTTTATTTATTTGAGCCTTCTCTCTTTTTTCTTGGTGAGTCTAGGTAAGGGTTTGCCAATTTTGTTTATCTTTTCGAAGAACCAGCTTTTGGTTTCATTAATTTTTTCTATTGTTTTTTAGTCTCTATTTCGTTTATTTCTGCTCTGATTTTTATTATTTCCTTCCTTCTGCTGATTTTGGGCTTTGTTTGTTGTTCTTTATCCAGTACCTTAGGTGCACTTTTAGATTGTCTATTTGGGATTTTTCTTCTTTGTTGAGGTAGGCCAGAATTGCTATAAACTTCCCTCGCAGAACCACTTTTGCTGTATCCCACAGATTTTGGCATGTTGTGTTTTCATTTTCATTTGCCTCCAGGAGTTTTTTTATTTCTTGCTTGATTTCTTCATTGACCCAATCATTGTTCAGTAGCATTTTGTTCAATCTCCACATTTTTGTGGCTTTTCTGGTTTTCTTTCTGTAGTTGATTTCCAGTTTCATACCTTTGTGGTCAGAAAAGATGTGTGGTATTATTTTGATCTTCTTAAATTTATTGAGACTTGTTTTGTGGCCTAATATGTGATCAATCCTGGAGAATGTTCCATGGGCATTTGAAAAGAATGTCTATTCTGTGGTTTTTGGATGGAATGTTCTGTATATATCTACTAAGTCCATCTGGACTAATGTGTCTTTTAAGGTGAGTGTTTCCTTATTGATCTTCTGTTTGGATGATCTATCCATTGGTGTAAGTGGAGTGTTAAAGTCCCCTACGATTATTGTGTTACTGTCTATTTCTCCTCTTATGTCTGTTAATGATTTCTTTATATATTTAGGTGCTCCTATGTTGGGTGCGTGGATATTTACGAGTGTTATATTTTCTTGTTGGATTGTTCCCTTTATCATTATGTAGTGCCCGTCTTTGTCTCTTATTACAGTTTTTGATTTAAAGTCTATTTTGTCTGATATAAGTATTGCTACCCCCACTTTCTTTTCTTTGCCATTTGCGTAGAATATCTTTTTTCATCCTTTCACTTTCAGTTTGTGAGTGTCTGTAGGTCTGAAGTGTGTCTCTTGTATGCAGCATATACATGGATCTTGTTTTTTTATCCAGTTGGCCACCTTATGGCTTTGATTGGAGCATTTAATCCATTGACATTTAAAGTAGCTATTGATAAATATGTATTTATTGCCATTTTGTCACTTTTTTCTTTTTCTTGGGTGTTTTAGTACTTCTTCTCAGTTCCTTTCTTTTTCTCTTGTTCTCTTACTTGTGGTTTGATGGCTATCTTTAGTAATATGTTTGATTTCTTTTGTCTTACTTTTTTTCCTGCTTGTTGTAGGTTTCTGGTTTGTGGTTACCATGAGGATCCTATTTAATATACTATGCATATAACAGTCTATATTGAGTAGATAGACTCTTTATCTTGACCTCTTTCTAAAAGTCCTACTTTTTCACTCCCCTCTTCCCACATTATATGTTTTTCACATCATATATAGTCTTTTGTTTACTGTGTGTATATCCGTTACCTTCTTATCATTGAAATAGGTAATTTTAGTACATTTGTCTTTTAACATTCATATTACTTTCACAGGTAGTTGATCCACTGCCTTTACGACACTTTTACCTTACAAGTGATTTTATTGCCTGTTTTATCTTGTTGTTGTTTTGGGTTTTTTTGATCCTTTTTTTTCTTTTATCTCTATTTGTGGTTATTACTTTCCCACTTAAATAAGTCTCTTCAGCATTTCTTGTAGAACTGGTTTCTTAGTGATAAACTCTTTAATTTTTGCTTGTCTGGGAAGCTCTTTATCTCTCCTTCCATTCTGAATGACAGCCTTGATGGATAGAGTATTCTTGGTTGTAGGTTTTTTCCTTTTAGCACTTCAAATATGTTGTGCCATTCTCTTCTCGCCTGTAGGGTCTCGGCTGAGAAGTCTGCTGACAGCCTGATGGGCTTCCCTTTATATGTCACTTGTGGCCTTTCTCTTGCTGCTTTTAGGATTCTCTCTTTGTCTTTAATTTTAGACATTTTGATTATAATATGTCTTGGTGTGGGCCTCTTTGGGCTTCTCTTGATTGGAGCTCTCTGTGCTTCCTGAACTTGCATGTCTGTTTCCTTCCTCAGGTGAGGAAAATTTTCCTCTATTATTTCGACAAATAAATTTTATGCCCCTTTGTCTTTCTCTTCTCCTTCTGGGACCCCTATAATCTGAATGTTAGCATGCTTGATATTGTCCCAGAGTTCCCTTACACTGTTCTCATTCTGTCTAATCCTTTTTTCTCTTTTCTGTTCTGCTTGGGTGATTTCCTCTAATCTTTTGTCTAGCTGCTGATCCATTCTTCTGCTTCCTCTACTCTGCTATTGAGTCCCTCTAGTGAATTTCTCATTTCAAGTATTGTATTCTTCATTTCTGATTGGTTCTTTTTTATATCTTCCAATTCTTTGCTGATGTGCTCACTGTGTTCATCCATTCTTCTCTGCATATATGTGAGCATCCTCATTATATTTTGTTTGAATTCCTTGTCAAGGAGGTCACTAGTTTCTGTTTCACTTAGTTCTTTTTCTGGTGTTTTGTAGTGTTCCCTTGCTTGGAAAGTATTCCTTTGCCTCCTCATTATGCCTCTTTCTCAGTGCTATTTTCTTTGCACTAGGTGAGTCAGCTATGTCTTCTGATCTTGGAGAAGTGGCCTTATGTATGAGATGCCTTATGAGGCCCAAAAGTGTGCTTCCCTCTTGTCACCAGACCATAAGAACCAGGAGTGACCCCTTTGTGGGCTACTTGTGTTCTTCTGCTGTGGCAGGGTTGCTCCCACTGCAGGTACCCAGGGAGTCTGATCTTTCCTTCCCTGGCCTGCTGTTTGTAAATCCGGTTTGGAGGGGCCTCAGCACTGTTGGCTACAAAGTCTATTAGCACACTCTTATTGCAAGTGTCCTCTTAATTGGGTTGGTACCCAGTGTAGCTGGTTGCTAGGCTCAGGGGCGTACAGTTGTGATAGGCCTGAGGCCAAGAAGGCTGATGTCAGTTCTCTGAGGAGTGCAGCTGAGTGGGGCTAGCCCTTGGCATGGAGGCACTCAGTTGTTTCAGGCTTTGGAAGGTGGGGCTGATCCTTTTTATGGCTATTTGTGAAGCACAAGTCTTCTGCAGCTGATAAGCCTCACCCCCCTCTGGACCACATACACTGTCAACACAGTCCTGTCCATGCACACCTCTCAACCCCCTGGAGTGTACCCCACCACCACACTGCAGAGGCCCCCACCTCTGCCCCAATGCCCCCACAGTTCACCTGGTCCTCACACAGCCCTGCCCCACAGAGGCAGACACCCTTGCCTGCCTGTAGAGGATCAAGGCACTCAGTCAATGCAGGCTAAAAAGTAGCCTGAGGGCTTGCTGTTAGGTGGGGCCAGTCCCTAGGGTGGGTTGCCTGCCCTGGCTGAACTGGATTAAATCTGTGCTCTAGTGGGTGTGGCAGATCCATGGGCTAACAGCCCAAGGGACGCACCTCAATGGCCCCCACCAGTGTCCGTATCAGCACGCCTGGACCAGCTCAGAACAACGGCCCCCACCAATGTCTCAGTCTCAGGAGAGGATCCTCCTCTCACCAGGATGCCCCCAGAGCCTACCAGGTGAATCTTGTTTCACCAAAGGACAGTCAGCCTGGTGATTTTAGGTTGCTGCAATGAGTGAGTTTGTGCGTGGGCCCTTTAAGACCCGGATCTTTTTGGCTTTCGGCCAATAGCTTTTCTGGGGTGTCCTCGCTGCAGTTAATAGCCAGCAAAGCCAGATAGTAAGACCTCCCCTCAGTCGGGCTGAGTCTGAAGGATGGTTATAGCAGTATTGCCCCCGCTCTGGACCTCACTCCTCCAGGGAGGGCTGCATAACTTAGGTTGGCTCCCGCCTGGCCAGCTGAGAATCTCCGCTGCTCCCAAAGGTGGCTTTTTTCCTCTCCTGCCGGAGTTAGTGCCTCTTCTGCTTTCGTCAGGACTGTCCCTTGTTGTGGGGGTTCTTTTTATCCAGTTTTCAGTTTTCAATCCAGGGTGATTCTTCCCCAAATTGTTGTAACCTGGTTGTGTTTGTGGGAGGAGGAGAGTTCAACGTCTGCTCACAGCGCCATCTCGACGAGAACTCATCGGCAGTTGTATATTTTTTATATGATGTCTAATGTGTATGGTTCTACAAGTGAAAAATTACCTGCTGCAACCCAGGTGGTATTGTACAGAATGATTTCCTCAGTGCTGATTTAAGCAGTATATGGTTGCACTGGAGAAAGGAAGTCATTCTATCAAAGGGCTTTTGGCAAAAAGCAATTTGTTAAGCTTGTACTAAATGACGTCTTCAAAGATGTCCTGAATAATAACCTTAAATTTAATTCTAAGGTTTCCTCTGCATTACTGCATTTTTCCTTCTCATTTAGTTAAGACTTTTTAAAGAAAACACAAAAAGGTTTTGCCATGGGTACTTGCTAAGCGCTAAATTCACTGAGAATTTTTTTTTTTCTACTAACACAAATTTTCTCAGCTGGCATGTGAATTTGGTGGATATAATAGTAGTCAGCTTTCTTAGAGAAATAGCACAGCAGTCTGTTCTTGGGTTCCTATTTTAGGGACAGTTTAGAATAGTCACTTGCTACAATTTTCTTATAGAAAAAAACCTTTATATTCTGAAAGCCTGCTTCAGTTTTCTCATTTAGAATTATTCCCATTAAATAGTTTGAAGCTATTGTTTCAGCCATGGTTTCCAAGTTAACAAAATCTGTGAGTTTTTATATATGCCAAATTTGGCTAGCTATTAACACATAGCAAAACTACCTCATTGCCTCTTGTTGGTTATCACCCTGACTGACATTACATGAGAGGTCTCTCCTTTCCCCCACTGCTCCCCATGGACCTTAACTTGCTCTGGTTTGTCTTTTCTTCCATTACACTTATCATGTTGTAACCTAATTTTACTTACTCTTTATAATTATTATTTATTGTCTATCTTTCCCACTGAAATGTAAGCTCTATGAAAACAGGAATCCTTATAGATTTAATGCAGTCATTTATCCCCAATACCTAGAGCAGTGTCGGGCACATAGAAGGCATTCTCTCAGTCCTGTTGAAATGAATCTGTTCATTCTCGCAAGTGTGAATAATGATGATATTCTTCCAAAGACAATTATTTATCATGAAACAAGGATGTGGATATCTGTACCCTATTTCTGAGGAAGAAATGATAGTTAAAATTGTCTTTATTCTAAAAGAGTTTACTAAGATTCATAATAAATGAAAAAAAATAATTCTAATATGGTTCAAAAAGAAAGCTCCAAAATCAAAAGAATTTCCAATTTCTTCTGAAAGAGGCTTCAAGAAAAGTTTTATGGTGAGGCACCCAAGCACAACCCTGAGGGAAAGCAATATTGTCAGACTTTCTCAGTAGATCTCTTTCTTCATCGCCAGTTTCTGTTGAGGTTCCCTAATCCTCTGAGTCCTTGGTCGTCTTCTGGAGTAGTAAGGATCTTCTTCGCAGTCTACTTTTGTATGGCCAGTATACAATAGTGATTGTGGTTTTGAAATCTTTTTGTTCACTTTCTATTTACTAAAGTAGACGTGACATTTACCTGTAGGTCATTGGATGTTTAAATATTGTCATGCTTACTAATATGAATCTTTCCTATTATTATTCAAACTCTTAGATTTCTAGAGCCTTTTTGTAAGATTTGTTTAAAAGGGCTATATTTATATCTAATTTATATCTAAATATTCTATATTATTTATATATACATATGACATATGTATATATATTATATATGTATATATATGTATATATTGTGGGGGATTGGAATTGGCCACCTTGAGAAACCTCTCTTTGGCATGAGGATTATTTTGGGCTGGTTACTTTTGAAAACTACAGATGTGAGAGAGACTCTGAAAAGTAGAATTTAACTCTTTGTTAAGAGACATTTACATTTGCAGAGGAACTCTCCATCTGTAAATGTGTCTCCCTCTCTGTACCAGGAAGATGGGGGATGACCTTATCTCTAGAAACTCTTATCAATGCAGAAGGCATGGACTTAAGTCTGCATAATAACCTTACTCTTGTTTACTGTGCTTTTCTGGTAATCTTCCATAACTGACTCCCCCCACCTCTAACATCCTCTGCCTGTCTTTAGCTGAGGATGACATTTAAGGTGAGAACTTCTGCCATTTGGCGAGTTACTGAGTTTTTCTGGGTCTCTCCCATGTATACATGCTATAAAGCTCTGTTTACTTTTCTCCTGTTATTCTATCTCATGTGAATTTAATTTGTTGTCTGGCCAGAAGGACCCAGAGTGGGTAGAGGAAATGTCTTCCTCCTCTACAATATTATATAAGCATATATATTATATGTATATTCATATATAATATATGTATATATACATACATAGATATATTTTAAGTATAATTTATATTTATGAAAATATATCATCTACTTCTAAAAGATATCATATATTTACATAAATATGTCATAAATTTATAAAATGGAGAGAGGAAGAAAGACAAGAACAAGAGAGAGAGAGAAATCCAGAGCCTACAATCCTGTCCTTTAACAAGCACCTGTTTCTGGGGATCAGAGAGCCATTCCCACGAAGAACAGTGTGCCAGGCTGACAAACGCTGTACAGCAATGTCGGGGGGTAGACGGGACCACAATGAGAACTCTTTTTATCTATGTTAGAAACAAGCTAGGGACTAGAACAAAAGCAGGCTGAATGATTTGATTGATATAAGCTATTTCTTCAAGTTCACAAGCTAAAAGAAAGCATGGATCCTGTGGCTCTGGTAGGGAAGAAAGATAATAAAAATGTACAGAGAAAATTCAAGCAAAAGCACAAGAGACCCAGGAAACTGGAGAGAGCTCCTCCTCATCCAGAGCCTCTTGCCCAAACACTCTTGCCTAAGCATCTCCTCAACAGAAGTGTAGTCCAGACGTTCACCTGACTGTCTCAGGTGCATGGGAGAGAAAACGAGCAGAGGGAGAAATAATTGACCCAAGGATGGAGAGGTGATTGTGCTCTCATCAGGGAGCAATAGGCCCCAGTCCTGTTTAATGTCTTCAGACCCTAAAGAATAGGAAGGTCAAACAATATCCATCATCCTATAGGTTCCCAACCCTAACCTATGTCCTTGAACCTGACAGATAAGGAGCAATCCTTCTCTTGGAAGAAAAAGTGGAAGGGGCAGCACAACAAGTTGGCTGAGAAGCCCTGTTTCACTGGAACCTGATATTGACAATGAAAATTTTAAAAATATGACTATGTAATAGAATTCCAAGTTATAAGATAAAACATAAGGGAAAAAGTTGACACTAAATCTTCAAAGGAAAAAACCTCAAAGGGAATAAATAGGGAATGAAAGTTAGACAGCGAATCCTTTGTTTAGTTTTTAAGCAACAAAAATTCCATTTACATTATAAATAAACACAAAGATATTTCATATCTTTCTCACGTTATGGAAATAAATTTTATAAAAAGAAACAGCATATCTTTACACATTAACAGAGTATATGTTTTAGCTTATGTTGAAGAAAATAATTACTTTACAAATGAGTCTGCTAATCTGCAAACTTCCAGAATGCATTTGGTTAGCTAATTGAGGAGAAAAGTCAGGGCTTTAAAAATGTGGTGGGAGGAAAGCCAGCCCGGGGGGGAGCACCCTCTTTGACTCTGCTTTTTTTTTCATGTTTATTCGCTTGCTGCTGCTGTCTTCATAGGTTCTTCTTGTTCTTGGAATGGCAAGATCCGAATGTAGATTGTGGCCCTAGAGGAGACACACAGACAACAGATGTTATGAAATTTCTTCAAATAATTGTGGCTTTAACCCATATATGCTAACACAAATGAACAAGAACAAATGACTCATTATCTATTCCCTAGTATTTTAAGGTTTTATGTGTTTTTTCTTGACACTGACCAGGTTTTATCAGCTATCTTGCACATAAATATTTCAATAGCTATTATCTACATATATTTTGCACACGTCATCTTCAATGAAAACACTGAAAAAAATTCATTGTTGGTATCATTATACTGGATCCATTTGTGGTCAATTATTTCTATATACTAAAAAAGATTGAAATACATAATTTATTTCCCTAGTGAAGTGTACTAAATAATGTTTTATTGACTTGAAAAAGTATCCACACCTCTTTAAAAACATAATTTTATTATCAGACATTGAATCATAGATATTGGGGATTAGGGTTCAGTTTTCCCTTATCCACTATATTGAATGAGGAAAATAATTCAAGAGATGTGCAGTGAAAATGTACATTGTTCATTGCTTATGTAACATGTTTGGTTACTTCTTCTGGGGTTTATTTTATCTTCAATCTGATAAAGCAGTTTTTCCTTTAAATATGCTTCCATTTCTAACGGAGGAGGAATAATCTTTGCACTGCTCTTCTGGCGTTAGTTCTGATATAAGTGGAGAGTGAAATGTTACCTGGGGAAGCTCAATATTTGAAAAGTGTATTTGTAAGATGATTTTCAGATGAGAGAAGGAATTATAGTTAAACAATTATAGACTTTGTATTGTCATATTGATTCTGATTCATATATGAGTGCAGTAGGCAGCCTCTAAGATGTTCCTACTAATCTCCACCTTCTGATATTCATGGCCTTGTGTAATGCCCTCCCCTTGAGTAACAGCTTCCAACAAATAGAATACAGCCACATTGAAGGGATGTCATTTCCATAACTAGGCTACAAAAGATTGTGACTTTTGTCTTGCTCGCTGAATGTCTCTATTGCCTTCCTGGCTTGAATCCTTTGACATGGGGAGCTGCCATTTTGGAGAACCTCAAGTGGAAAGAAACTGAAGGTGGCCTCTGGCCAACAGATTGCAAGGAACTGAGGTTCTCAGTCCAACAACCCAAAAGGAACTGTGTCCTGCCAACAACTACATGAACTTGGAAAAGAATCTTCCTGAATCAAAGCTTGAGATGACCACAGCCCAGAAACACTTTGCCTGTAGCCTGTGAAATACTCTAAAGGATCCAAGAAAGCTGTGCTTGGATTCCTGATCCACAAAAACTGTTGTTTTAAACTATTAAGTTTTGGAGTAATTTGTTAGAGAATAATAGATAATTTATGCCCTGCGATATAAATATGTTTCTTTATTTTGCCTGTAAGGTATAGGAGATAAAGAATACTTCACGATAGTTCATGTAAAATCATTTTTTAGAATCTATGATTAATGGGAAGATAAATGTGAAAGTTTTTATGCTTAAATTCTGCAATTCCACGCTTAACATGTGTTATTTTTATGAATGTGCTCACATACGAATGTAATTTGCATTATTTTAGAATATGTTATATATGACAATTGAAGTGTGCATGTTATTTTAGAATAACCCCATCTTATCTATAGTTAGTAGGGGTTGTTTAATAGTGCATAATATTTGAAGAAACAGCTATAATAAATCTCATATTTTATGAACAGTCTCAATGTCAAAATTCGTACCATATGGTTTAAAAAAGAATTAGCATAGATTAATGACTAGCTTCCAAAATAAAGCGAAGATCAATTTATTTTACCATAATGTCACTTCCTCTATTTAAGAACGTTTTGCTTAGTTCCAAGATAATTCACTCATATGCTGAACGCAAATTTGAAGGTTTGAAACCATTGTCATGACGTGTGATGAATCCAAACATGTGCTTGCTGCTTTGCTGAAACAGAAGAAACAGCATCTATAACGATGGTATTTAAAATGCACAGCTTACATTTGACTCTGTGCGGCAACCAAGTGACAAGGATAGATCCAAATGCAATCTCGACTTAGAGCATCAATTAGGAAGATGGCAAAGGCCTTTCCAACCTTATAAATTACTCTGTGAATGCCAGTAACAAAAGCTCTCACTACCAGTAATTTTGCATGATTACGGTTTGGACAAAATGTAGCTGATGAGCATGAAGCCTTGTATTTACGAAGCTAAGAAGTATTTCTCACTAGATGTGTCACTTGAGCATGATCCCAACAGCCTCTGTGGCTCTAAAACACACCTATGCCAAATAAATTGCAGACTTAAACCGTATTTTGTTATGTCTTTAAGTGACAGTAATAATATTATTTCTGAGATATTAGTATCCAAGTTCCTAACAGTCACATAGCAGGTTATTTTCTATGAAAAGATGTCTGCATGTCTTGATTATTAGTTGCATTGGTTACTGAATATGACAGATGATTCATTTTCTATTTATTACAAAATAGTTGCCTCTTCAGAGTGTCTGAGAATACAGTGTCAGTACTATACCCTGTTAGCTTTAGATCTTCAGGAAAAAAGGCACAGCTTACATTTTACTCTGTGTGACAAACAAGTGGCAATCCCTTCTTATTAAATTTGTAAAGTGTTTTATGTTATCTTTAAAATACAGCACATTTTTGGACTCCCTGCTGCTCATGGTGTAATATATTGTTTGCTGACTCATGTGTTAAAAGTATCAAGCATCCCCAAAATAATTACACTGTAAGTCCATCACCATCTGACCTTTCCACCATTGGTTCTTGAGCCTGATCTTTAAACATGGAAAAATTTAAGGATTAGTGAGAATTCAGTAGTTCCATTTTATTTGGATTCATAAAGTTTAAAGTTAAAAAACACTTTAAAGTTTACAAGTTCAAGCCCTGCATTTCCTACCTAAGGAAACAAGGGCTCAGAAAAGTTAAGTAACTTCCTTGAGGTCAGTAAATTGGAAACTTCAATAATGTCATAAAAAGTCAAGGTCCCTTAATAGACCAATATGTCTTCTTGAAATACAGAGTCAACCTCATAAATAATTGCTCTCCAACCCTTTCTGAGTATTTAGTACTCTAAGTGAGTATCCAGTCGAAAAAATAGAAACCACTATAGATATTTTAAACAGAGAGGGGCTTAACTCAGGGAATTGATTATAAAGTTGTTGGAAAGTGCCAGAAGGGCCACTGATGAAAGAAGATATTGCCAAACACAGAAAATTAACTAGCTTTCCCTTTCCTTCTGTGCATACAAACTCCCAGCAGTTGACCTCATTGGGGAAACTTGAAGAAGACAGACGACACAGAGTCTGGGAAATAGCCTGCAGGCTTCAGCCCAAGAGGTACAAACGTAATGACAAAAGTTGATTGCGGAGCTGATAGTCAATAACCAGGGATATATAGTTGAAAAGAAGTACTTCTGATGTCTGCAAAAGTAATTCATGTTCTGTGTTCTCTGTTCTATTGCATTTCCAAAGGACTATCAACATTTTTCTGATTTTCCTCAGTGGTTAAGTTAGGAAAGAGAAAAGGGGGTTGGGTCAACTGATTATCAGTTCATATCCAAATAGAGAAATTGTATTTCCAGCCAAATGAAGCACATGTAAATATTCCTTCCACTTGTGAATGCCACCAGAGCCTACCCCTTATATACTGTGAACAGATGCTCAGAGTAGAGAAATGGCGAGTTTTCTCTGTACTACCAGAATATAGTTGTGCCCCTATGTAGAGTTTCTCTTTTGGCTGTGCACTGACCTTGAAGCAGATCTTAGATCTTCTTTATATTTCCACCAAGTAGAATCTACTCAACAATGGATCAAAGTAGCAATACTATTTTTAGCGAAAATAACCTCAGAGATTAAGGAAAGGTCCCCTTCAAAATTTAAATTAGACATTTCTTTTAAACTTTTCTTCTCAAATAATAGCCTGCAGGTTTTCCCCTTTTCTATATAGTCTCTAATATCCATTTCCTGTCTTTTCAGAGTTATTTAGTCTTTGACGTATACTCACTAACAGACACACAGGTGCTTCAGGGCCAGCTTCTTTCAGAGGTAAGTGTGGCAGTCCGGGTTCCCCAGGAAGAAGAGTCTGAGAAGTAGATTTTTTTTTCTACTGAGAAGTGGCAAGTTGACTGGAGACTGCTTTTGGGATCAACATTTGTGGGAGAGTGACAGAAGCAGGAGTAGCAAGAGGTGGAAGTTGGACTCAGATGCAGTCACAACAAAGGCTTCAGTCTGTTTTGAAAGGAGCTCTGGACCCAGCACAATCCTTCTTGGATTGGTGTAGAGAAGCTGAGCCTCTGTACCTCTCACATAGACCAGTCATTGGATGCAGCTGCCCCATAAGGGTGCTATGGCTTTAGATGAGGGAGCTTTCTTCAGCCAACAGCAATCATCAGGAGGAATGCTCAGCTGTGAGCTGTCAGCCTGTAATGCTGTCAGTATCTGGGGAGATGAGTGTTTGTGTCCTGAAGGAGAGTTTTGGGCGTGCACCGCAGGGGGCAGTACTAGACAGAGGTGGAGGTAGATTCTCCTATATGCTGATAAGAAAAATGAGAGTTTTAACCACATTATTCTTTCAGTGAGCAAATACTTTTAGCTCTTGTAAATCCAACACATTCTCTCTGAGATGATGCTAATGAGAAGACTTAAAACAACAATTACTTATGCCCCTGTCCAGACTTTCCATCTTCTCTCGCTCCTGATTTTGCTAATTTGGGTATAAGTCGTCATTGAGCTACCCCATTGGAGGCCTCTTTGCATAGCTCACTTCACTTATTTAAATACTGAGTAAATTCCTTGCTATCCCTTCTGGGGCACTTTCTCTACCTGAACCTAGCCAGGTGGGAGCTCTTCTGTGTCAGTGAATGCTTCAAGGCTTTTCTTGGAACTTAAAGAATAAATAACTCTTGATGGCCAGAGTCACCAACCTTGTAATGCAAAGGTGCCCCAGTATGATGGAGGAATTCATAGCCTAGTACGGGGGATCAGAATTGGCCACCCCAAAATGTGTCTCTTTGTCTTGGTAGGACAAGAGACTGAAAGAAACTTTGACCTTACCCCTAACTGCCTAAAAGAATTTAAGACAAAAGTCCTGTCCCCAGGACAGGCCATCATGTAGATAACTCTGGGTAATGGTAGACTGGGAGGGGCCTTGCTAAGTTCATTCTTATCGAAGTTCTATTTACCAAATATTTGCTTTTCCATTTCCATGTGAATTGCCTTCCTTCTCTTTGAAGTCCCAAACTTCTACCTCCAACATCCTCCTTTGTCTTTAGCTGAAGATGATATTTAAGCTGGCAGCTCAGCCACCCTGGCAAGTTACCCAGCTTTCCTGGGTGTCTGCCATGTGTACATGTTATAAAGCTTTGTTTGATTTTCTCCTGTTATTCCATCTTGTGTCAATTTAATTCATAGACCAGCCAGAAGGACCTCGAATGGGTAGAGGAATTCTCTTCCTCCCCTGCGTTCATTTTCTTCCAGAGTTCCTCCAAATAAGAAATAGGTCTCACTCCTGTGTCTCTGACCCCAAAAAGAGAGATGCAATATTGTCACCAGAATGTGCTGCATCCAAGGTTGTTGACTTCTGTAAGGGAGGGAAAGAGTTCATCTACTGTTCCTCTACCCTCCTTGACTTGTGTAGCTTGGATAACTCAAAACACAGCACCTCTACTTTTACTTATTTCCTCACTGGAAAATCCGGATAAAGGTCTCATCAACAGTGAAATATAAGATCCTCATCTCAGTACTGGGTGTTCCTTTGGCATATATATTTTTTGAATCTCTCAAATACTTCTGAGGCCTTTTATGGGCTTAGTGGTAGGTGTAGCTTCCAGATATTATTTAGGACAAAGTTATTTACACTAAAAACGAATTAGTGATCTTTGACTTTGAATGATCCCAAGCTTGCTAGCCTTATAATCAGAGGTGGGGTCGCTGACTGCCGTGAGTTGATAGGATCTTGCTTGTCAGGAGGACAACCTCAGCAGCTCTCTAATAAGAAGTGCTATATCCAGTCCAAACTCTTTTGCTCAGTTTGCTGTCCGAGAGCAGCCATGCTGCCTTCTACTTTTGAATCTCCAAAATAGCTCTACTAATAATAAGAATCTGAGGCCTCACTTCTGCCATGGAAAAATCTAGGTTTCTTCAGAAAGACTTTGTAATGCATCAGTGTGTGAGAGGCTTGTGTAACCTGCCCTGATTTTCTATATCCTGCCCCATTTCACCTTATCTTATTGCACCCTATAAAAAAATCTCTCACAACTTAACAGATATGTGCAAGTCTTTTCTCCTTGAGGTTGATATCTGGTAAGAAACATGACATACAAGTCCCTGAACGGTCCTCATTACTGAAAACACATTCAAGTGCTATCAGCCTCAGTGACAGACACATTTGTGAATCTGAGAATGTACATAATCCTAATGGTGAGCCCTGAAAAAAAATGTATCAAAAATCATTGCTTGTTCTCTGAGGCCTGCCACCTCACCCATGCAGTGGCAAGTTCTCCCCACAACTCAGTCTTTCTCTCTAGTCTCTTGTACATTTCTTTTTAAAATTCTTTGATATAGCACATAGTTTCAGTCATCGGTTTCACAATCATAAGAGCTAACTACACAATCCTATTTTAGCAGATGAAGGAAATATAGGTCCTAGAATCGTCTAAAGCGTAACTCCCTCCTGAGGGGAATATTCAAAATTTTCAGGAATTTTGAGTCTTTCAAAGCCAAATTGAAGACCAATGTCCAGCCTGTGACTTCATGGGAGCACTTTGGATATTGTAAAGTCAGCTCACAAAATGCTCTGTAAAACATCACATCTTTAACAGTGCGTTCCCTCGCCTCCAGAGCAGCCATATGCCAACTCAGAGTCATTTCCTCAACTTTCTTATGACATTGTAATCAAATACAAAGGACCATTGTTCTATCCAGACTCCCATGTGGGAGTTTAGTAGTCATAGTAAGAGACATATCCCAGTTAAAGTGATCTAACACAAAATGCCACTAAGTGCTGTGTATTAATTAGTGGATTTCAGTTGTGATCCTAATAAGTAGCCCAGATATGACCATCCACCCAAAGGCAGCCTCTCTGTTTGCCCTTTTCCAACTATGAAGCACAGCTCTGATATTCTTGGATTCCCCTGAAGTACACACTTCTGCACAAGCCATTAGTGAGCTACATGGTGTTTACTGAAGTATATTATAGGGAAAACTTAGTTTGCATTGAGAAGCTCCTAAAATTCATTGCTAAACATACACACTTACATATGTACATACACACACATAATAAATCAGGCTAATTTCCAAAAATTATATCAATGGTTTCTAATAGTAGAGCCTTTCTCTCTTTCTCTTCACTTTCCATCAAATTTTCAGCCGCTAAAATTTCCCCTTTTTTATGTAGAGCAATTTAGCTCAATCTCAAATTTACAATTTTATTTTTTTACCTACCATTTTCTGGAACTCCAGCCTCCCAGCTTCCAAGGAAGCTTATTAAAGTGTTATTAAATTCTTATTACTTATTCACCTATTATTAAAGGAAGCTTATAAAATCTTCACCCAACACAAGTATGTATAATTTAAGGAGGTGGGATGGGATGGATTATCCTCCTGGGAACAAGAAAAAATAAAATTGTCTTTCTAATATTATATCAGAGTAAGCAGCAACAGACATTGTATAAACAGACATTTTCTGGTATAGAGAAAGAAAATATCATTTAGCAATAAACTAACATTAAACTTGAGATCTATGTTTTTACTATATTGACGGACCATAACCCTAGTTACCTTACCTCAAAATGACAGGAAGAGATAAAAGATGTGGGATACATGTTTAAAGGAGTATCATGAACAAAGGAGAAATACAGGGACTATTCTGTTCTGACTATGACTTCAACTTAGTTTTAGGTATTACAATTCATTTGAAACGCGTATACGATGAGACTGAATGCTTTACTCAAGTCTGTAAAACTATCAGTTTGTACTTTGTGAAAATTTGAACTTGCTTACTTTTTTGGGAGGCAGTGAAAAATTAATGTTTCTTTTTTAGAAGGTTACCCATAAAAACGTGATTTCCTTTTTTTTAAAATATGGACAGTTTGCAGTTTTGTTTTTGCTCTAAAAAAGAAGGCAGCGTAGTATGTTTGACTCACTATTATAACTACAATGACTTTAAAATGTGATGTCTTTAATATTTCCCATCTCTTTGCTTCTCAGTTTGTTTCTTTTGAATGCAGCTCTAATCTGATCAACAGATATTCAAATGATTTTCTTTAAAACTACTCTAAACAGTATTTTATCACATTGCCTATGTGTCATCTCTGTCTTTCATTTTAATCAAATATACATTTTAATCAAAATGTATAGTTTGAAAATTTGCTCATGATGTCAGATTACTAAGGCTCATAAAAATGAAATGGAATGTGTGTGTGATGTGTGGGTTGTATATCTATATATATGTATATGTGTATTGTGTATATAACCCATATATTATATCCACATATATGTGTGTGTGTGTATATATATTTATTCATTACCTTAACATTACCTTTACTTTAAAGATAAATTCTATGTATGAGGAATTGGGATCTCATCTATGAGGAGACAGTTTCATGTACTTCTTACTTATATTTTAAGGAGTCCTAGGTTCGATCATGGTTTGTCCTTGCTTGAGTCTTGATAGCTTACAAACTATTTCTACTCTGCCATATAAGAGATTTTTCTAAAACACAAATGTGTCATGTGTTCCCTTTCTGTCCCAAATACTATGGGATAGGAATCCAAATTTTGTAGTTTATCCACAAAGGAGAGAATCTCTGCTGTTTTCATAGGATTGACCTCAAGGCTCCCTGGCCAGGTAACAGCACTTTGATTTTCTTCTGTGATTTGCCCCTTCTGTTAATGCAGACTGTCTTGTTGGGATGAGAATCCTATAAGATAGTAAACCAAACTTTATGAAGTACCCCTAAAGGAAGGAATCTATAGTTTTCACCTGACCACCATTAGTCTCCACTTGCCTGGTAGTGGCCCCTTGATTTTTCTTCTGTCATTGTTCCTCCCACAATGCACACAGCCTTCTTGGGGTCAGAACCAGGTTGGCCATATGACTCACATTAATTAGAGCACTCTATAAATTTTGGAGATATGAATAGCAAAGAGTTGAAGCTATTGAGTCCAGCTTCCCAGACTGTTCTTCAGTTCCGGCTACCTTTTATCCCTGGTTAAATCCTTTCACCTTATCTTAAATTTTTTTAGAGAATTAGATCTTCAGCTTTTACTTTGATTCTGAGAGAGACTGTATATGGTTCCAATTCATTTCCCTCTTGTTTTTGCATCAGTAAGAGAGTCAGTTGTTGTTGCTTATAATTGAAATATGCTCATTAATTTAGGGCTCATGATGGGCTCTTTGCTATATCTCTTGCTCTATTTCTGACCACGTAAGATAAACCCCTCTGATAGCTCTTAGTCATCTCTGCACCTTTCTATTGGCTGATCCGGTGAAGTCAATCTTTCTATGACTATTGTTTGAATGGTTACAATATGCCCTGAAGCAGGAGTATTTCTTACCCAACGTCTTCAGTCTGACTACGAAATAGACATTTAACAGGCAATTTCTCTAAGAGTAATTCTTGTTTTGTTTTGTTTTGAACTTCAACATCTACCTGGATTATTTGAAACACAGGAGTCAACCCTTCTCCCCATTAACTTTTCTTCAGGCCCAGCCTAGTGATTAAAGTTATTTTATGATATTTCTTAAGAAGGCTTTTGTTTATTTCAAAGAGTTTAAGAATATTAACTTGTAGTATCTCTGTTCAGATCATTTTGTTTCTTTGGAAATACAAAAAATTCTTGGATTTTGGACAGGCATCTTTTAATTTCAGTTGGCTTGCAGCCCCATTTTAGTGAGCTGAAGAGAGATTTGTCCTGAAATTCAGTACTGCTCAATCTGTTATTAATGCGCAACTGAGCTGTCCTGAGGGTGCACAGAGCCATGAACTCACACTACCAAGTGCTTAAGTAAAAATGCTTTAAGCATCCCTTGCCCAACAGCCTCTTCTGTCTCTTACCACATTCTACATTCCTGTCCAAGTTTTGAATGAAGACTGTGAAAAAGTAGACATTTGACATTGACTTTACCCTCTGTCCAAATTCAGTCCTTGAAGAAACATGTCTGAGAGTGTTCTGATGAACTTTTCCATTGACATTTAAAATCCACTAGACACTATAGTTTTCCCAAGAGGAGCTCTGCCATGGGGGCTAAAATCTAATTTGGCTGTCACAAAATGTCGAATAAATTTGGCGATTAAAAAAAATAGAGATCTTTAACTCTCTGGTTAGCAATAATATTGTCTCCAAATAGCAATCATCCTTTCTGAGGCATATGAAATAGGGCCCTGGAGGAAATCCATGTAATCCTTGAAAGAAATGAATGTAACTAGTCCAATAATACTGTAAGGAAATTCAGAGTGCTATGAGGTTGGATAACAGGGTGGGTATACGTGTCTTCAGAGGGCCAGTGGAGGATAAAAATAAGAGCAAGAACACTAGTAAAAATAAAGTTTCCATTCTTCTGGTGATATCAGAGAGGCTGAAATGCCTTATGTATGTCTCTGATGGAGAGGAAACTTAATTGGCATCATCATCACATGGTAATGCTCCTGGACACTGGAAGCACAAAAGACAAAACAACCACAGGGCAGGGACAGAAATGACAGAAAGACAAAAATAGTGACTCTGCTTAGGAAGACCTGAGAGTATATCTAGATTTTCTGAAGACTCAGCATATACTATGCAGGCTTAGGAAACCTGTGAGACTGAAAATTGAGGTAAGTAACCTCCAAAGTTTCACATACAATGTTGAGAAAAGTAATAACGAACCATGGTTGTTATACGTGAATAGGTTTTGAATTAATAAAACTTACCAAGAATTCTGTGACTCTCTCTTTCAATTTTGATATATGTGATATTGATCTTTTGATTTTGATCTCGTTAATTAAGCTTTTGTAATTTCTTGACATGGTGCCAGATTAAAAAATAATGTATGAAATGTATTTGAAAGTTATATGATATCAAGGTTGCTTTTATGAATGAAAACTTTCCCATAGGGTAGAGTATCTCTAAGAAGTTTAAAATTCTATGAAATCCTAATTTATTAAAACTTTCAGCATACTCTCTCTGGCCATAATAGAAGGTACTAGAAAGAAAGGACCATTTGTACTGCCATCTACTTCTGCTGCAATGAACACTTAAAACACTTCTGAGCATATCAGAAGCTCTTCATAAGTATTTGAGCAACTGAGCACACTTAAATTGAAAGGAATAAGAAGTTGGAACAATATCTCAGTTTAACAATAAGTTTATCCATATATTTAAACTGTGTGCAGTATTCTAGGCAGTTTGACAAGTACTGGAGAGTCAAATATAAGACCGGATTTCTACTCCTAATATAGCTAATTTCTCGCTACCTGTTAGGAAAGATAGATTTAAGAAAGAACAAATAATAACACTTTGCCAAATACAATAAAAACTACGTTTAAGAAAGAAAAGTTGTATAGAGGAAGTCTGTTTTAGGGAAAGATAGGGTTAGAAAAAGCTTTATAGAGTAAGTAAGCATTATGAAGAAAGAACAGTCATTACATAGTCGAGAATAGGGTAAGGACGTTTTGATGGGAAGAAGAATTTATTCAGAAACAAATGAACAAAACAGGTTTTTTTATATTGTAAGAAGGAGCTTGATTTGGGCCATTCACAGTTGAAAGCTATTAAACTGTGGACATCTTGAGGGCAGGGAAGGTTGTCTTTTTCTTTTCTTTCTTTCTTTTTTTTTTTTTTTGAGGAAGATTAGCTCTGAGCTAACATCTGCCACCAATCCTCCTCTTTTTGCTGAGGAAGATTGGCCCTGAGCTAACGTCCATGCCCATCTTCCTCTACTTTAGATGTGGGACGCCTGCCACAGTATGGCTTTATAAGTGGTGTGTAGGTCTGCACCGAGGATCTGAACCAGTGAACCCCAGGTCACTAAAGTAGAGCGTGCGACTTTAGCTGCTACACCACTGGGCCAGCCCCTATCCTTTTCATTTTTTAATCCTTAGAGTGTAGAACAATGTGTGGCACATAGATGAACTATAGATTTTTATTTACTTATTTTTGTTTGTTTTTAGTGACTGAAGAAAAGGATAGGTGGCTAGAACAAGTGTTATTATTGTGATACCCTTAGATTTGTGTCTTAAGTCAATCTATTTGATGGGAAGGTATAATATATAGTAGGGAGTTTTAAATCTTGGAACAAGAAAAACAGATAAAAAGCTAATAAAATAGTTCTTGTGAGATATAAGATTATAGAATAAGGTATTACCAGTGAGGTGGCCAAAAGAGTATGGACTTGTGACATATTAAAGAAATAAAGAAATGATAGCTGGTAATTTGTTGGAAATGGGGTCATAGGGAGAAAGGGAAGCAGCGGGTGACTGAAATTTTCTGACTTAAATGACTAAATCATTGGGGATATCATGAACTGAAGTAGAGATTGCAAAGGAAAAATGGGCTTGTGGAGAAAGAAAGTTCAGGTCAGGTATTAAAGTGAGTAGTACTTGCTATTTCTGGACTCAAAATCAAGTATTTGGTCAGTCTGAGTGGAAATCAGAAATTGAAATTTATTCTACTAAATCCTGAAAATCCCCGTTTGTATTTGCATGTATCAATGTGCAAGTGGCAACATGGCCACTTGAAATCCTGATGACGATTTATGACTTAACTTAGTAGGTTCATGTATATGGAACTGGACATCCATCTGCAAAGCTAGGTTTTTCAAAAATTGACAAATATCTCATCAGGTCAAGAAATGTGGTCTCTAAATTTTTATACATAAAGTTAATTAAACAATATCTTTCCAAATATGCTAGGAATAATTAGATATTAGTTAATTCCTTGCACTGATTTCTGATTTGTGCATTTCCACTGCCATTCAAGTCAGTTCCTTTAGGAGTCAAACAATTCTATGCCAGAGATGCTCTTTGGCCAGTTTCTCTCTGTGTTGCTTCTCTGTGCTTAGAACTGCTTTGTAATTTCAGGGAAGATACAAGCCTATAAACAACTTTAGAGTTCTTCTGTCAAGAGTTTGAAACCATTGTGAGAATTCAAGCAGAGGATGAGGAAAGGACACAAAAGATTCAATAAAAGGATTAGAAGACAAACTCTAGTAAAAAAAAATGTTAAGTACTTTGAACAGGCAGGAGTAACTTCAGATAACTTAGAAACGCACTGCTGGAGAATCAGAAGTGTTATTCAGACAATACACAAAAGAAACTGGCACTAAAGCTCTGGCAGTTATTTCCTTTGCTTTTACAAGGATTTGCCTGGATTCTTTTTTGTACTAACATTATAATATCACATTAAAAACATTAGTCACACTTTATGGAAGCATTTATGGATAAAATATAGAGAAATTATTCTAATTTATGTAGACATTTATAGCTAAAAACAAAAAAAAGTACTCAGTTACTAAAGCACAATGCAGAGCTGCATAACTTAAATTTGCATTATAATTTTCAATAAACATGAATTTTTGCATAGGAATAGACTTTGAATCAGTAGCAATTATATTTTATTTTTGCATATTTGTATGAGATATAGCATAATAAACTTAGATCTTAAAATTTCTATGAATAACAATTCAAGTTTGTGTGCTATAGCAGAATGGTCATAATCATATCAATGACAACAAAAAAACAGAATCTGAGATCTAGTAATAAACTTACTACAATGAGCTTGCTGTGTTTAGAAGACATATTTCTGAGATTCAGGGATTCTCGTTGTCAAAGCACTTAGTATTTGAAAAAATGATGCCATTACCCTTCCTACTTTACATAAAGCCACAGATTTGTGTATATGATTGTTAATAGAATGTATAGTCATAAGGGGGAAGAAACTTTACCTTAGATTTTTCTCTTATTTTTCCATAGCAATAACAATTTTGTTTGCTTATTGTTTGTTAATATTTTAGGCCCTTCTGTATATCTGACAGATGCTAAGGATACTTCCCCTTAGAAAAATGCTAATATGCACAATATATTGCTTAAGATTTAAGAGAGATTATAGAACCACCTGAAGCCTATCCACAGAGCCCAGATCAAGAATTTTTAAACTACAAATCTTCCTTTGCAAATTAGAATTGCCACATCAGCTTATTTCTCTTGTCTCAATCAACTTTCAGATACCTCTTCCAGAACAGTCTTGTTTTATAGTCACATCGTGGGAGTGTTTATTGAAGTGGGATTTGGAATTGTTGTACGTTGTAGGGGAGGAAGATATTTCCTCTATCCACTCTAGGTCCTTCTGGCCGGGCTATGAATTAAATTGACATAAGACAGAATAACAGGAGAAAATCAAACAAAGCTTTATAACATGTATACATAGGAGAGACTCAGGAAAACTGAGCAACTCACCAAAATGGCAGAGGTTCTCATCTTAAATGCCATCTTCAGTTACAAAGGAATGTGTTGGAAGTGGGGGGAATCAGTTACGGGAGATTACCAGAAAAGCGCAGTAAACAAGAGTAAGGTTATTACGTAGATTTAAGTCCTTGCCTTCTGTACTGATAAAAGTTTTTAAAGATAAGATCATCTCCCCTTCTTATGGTACAGAGAGGGAGACACGTTTATAGATGGAGATTTCCCTTATAAATGAAAATGTCTCTTACAAAGAGCAACTTCTACTTTGCAGAGTTTCTCTCATGTCTGCAGTTTTTAAAAGTAACCAGCCCAAAATAATCCTCATGCCAAAGAGACATATCTTGGGGTGGCCAATTCTAATGCCCCGCAATGTCTAATCACAATGTGTTGGCTCATATCATTTCATAGAATCCTCTGAGATCAAACTGTGTTTTGAAAATGACATAGTTTAAAAGTTTCCACACATTCACAGTGGACAGCTCTGAGAGATAAAGACTCCAGGAGTACCCAGTCATAGGGAGGCCTCCATGGCTTACCTCCAGGAGATAGACCAGGTTCTCACAGTAAACATCAGAGAAATCTTCCCTCATGCCTCTGGGTCGGGGAGGAGAAAGGAAGCATTTTGAAACACACTGGACCACTCTGTTCTTCCCAAGAAGGCCTGCCCTCAGGAGAAACTAGTTAAGCAAAGCCTAACCTGCTGGGGTATTTCAGAGCTTACGTGTCCTAGAGATAGCAAAATGCCCAAATCCAGTGAACTCTAGGCATCCTCTCCTATGTAAGGGGGGAGGACAAAACTGAGAAACACTTGTGAAGTTCATAGTCCACAGCCACAGGCTCCCTAAAAGACTCAGACCTAATCATGGGACTGTAGAACGCTTCCCCTGGCCCCATACCTCACCATCCATTGTTAAAGGCCTATTTACAGCAGTTCTTTTTACCCTGTACATCATGTCCATCTCTTGAGAAAAATTACTAGGCATGCAAAAAGGCAAAACACATAATTTGAGGAGACAAAGGTAGCATCAGAACCCAACATGGCAAGGGTGTTGAAATTATCAGACTGGGAATTAAAACAACTATGATTAATAAGGTAAAGGGCCTAATGGATAAAGTAGAAAGCGATGGAAGTCTAAGAAGGAACAAAAGCGATATCTAGAGATCGAAAACACTGTAACGAAAATGAAGAATGCTTTTGAAGGGCTTATTAGTAGACTGGACATGGCTGACTCTATGAGCTAGAGGACATATCAATAGAAACCTCCAAAACTGAAAAGCAAAGAGAACAGAGACTGAAAAAACCAGAAACCAGAGCTGAATGTCCAAGAACTGTGGGACAACATGGCAAACGGACTTTGCAGACGTGCCTGAGTTAAGGATTTCGAGATGGGGAGATTATCTTGGATTCTCGGGGTGGGCCTGATAAGAGGGAGGCAGGAGAGTGAGAGCAAGAGAAGGAGATGGACGCAGAGTCGTGCGTGTGTGTGTGTGTGTGTGTGTGTGTGAGAGAGAGAGAGAGAGAGAGAGAGAGAGAGAGAGAGAGAGAGAGAAAGAGAGAGAAAGGGCAGGAGGAAGAAGCAGGGAGAGAGATTGGAAGAGGTGACACTACTGTCTTTGAAGATAGAGGAAGGAACTAACCCACTAACCAAGGAATGTAAGTGGTTTCTAGAAGCTGAAAAAGGCAGGGAAATGGATTCTTCCCTCGAAGCTTCCAGAAAGAATCATCCCTGCCAACATCTTAATTTTAGCCCCGTGAGACTGATTTTGGACTCCAGAACTAGAAGAGAATAAATATGTGTTGCTTGGATCACCAAGTGTGTGGTGGTTTGTTAGAGCAGCAATAGGACACTAACACACCAGCTCAACATATCATGATTTGACCCGGCTGGATTGGGGGGAGCAGCATATAGATATATATGCAGATATATTGCAATTATAGGGTGTTGTAAAAACAAAACAAAAACTACAAACAGTGATTACGGCAGAATAGAGTATGAACCCAATGACCTGCAAGAATAAGAACAAGCTCAAAGAGGGAACGACATTTGCATTTATTCCCAAAGAGTGTCTAATAAATATGTAGTAAAGCATTCTGGGCAAATGGGTTCACTTAATTAAAGGATGAGCCCATGAAAGCATGTTCCATGGGAAAAAGTAAAAGATCCTGGAAATACTTTAAAAAGTGTGTGTGTGTGTGTGTGTGTGTTTGTCTGACAGAAAGGCAAAAGGGTAGAACTGGTTGTATTGAGACCAGACAATTAAGTTGGAGAGAAATTTCTAAGGATTTTGGATAATATGGTAAAGAGATTGAGCATTATTATTTGGACAATAAGAAAAAGATCAGGTTTGTTAATTTAATATTTATTTTTATCTGAGTATCTTCTGTCCATAGTTTAAAATGACAATAATAAAAAATCATGTCCCTTTGTCCTACTCTTTCCATCAGTCCTGCTTCTTAGAGTCAATCACTGCTGCCCTTTTATTTTTCTTCCAATATTTACCTCAGTAATTCTAAATAATGCAATTATGCTGCTGATTTACATTTCTCAATATGAATTTTCATATTTTCATGACAAGGAATGTGAAGATGAAGCTCTCTTACACACATCTCTCCTCCTGCAATGCTCCCACTCTAATTAAACTATGATTTTCAAAAATAGTCACTTAGTGTTTACATTGTGTGACTTTGTATATATCACTTACAGCTGAACCACTCTTCTCCAATTGTATGTCTTTTCCTTTTGAAAGTTTTTTTGTTTTCCATAAACTCTCTACCTAACATTTACTCAGCTTCAAACCTTCTGACTGAACTAAAAAACTATAAAAGTCCTCTCACAGGCTGACACGTCAGTTCCTCTTTTTTTCTCCTGGGGCTCATCCTTCCTGAAGGTCTCTGACTTTCTGCTCCCATCTGGACTGGATGAGCTTTTCATCGTAACACACTGTGACTTTATATTTTATCATACAAACTAGGACATCTTTGAGAGAGAATGATACATTATTAAAATTACCTCAGTACAGGTGTAAACCAAGACTGCCTGGAACTAGCTAGATTCCCTCTGTGTCTTGTCTTTTATTCTCCTCTTCCAGTATGGCATGTCTTCCTTTTTCTTGGTATTTTCATTTGTTTTTATTTGCTCTGTTCTCCAGTGTCCTCTGAAAACAGTGCTTGAGAAAGTACTTCATACTTCATATTGTGGTTGGCCCTAGTACAGCGTTACAGGTAGGAAGTCATTTTCAATCAGAATTCTGAAGACATTTCTTCTCACTTTCTAGGTTTCAGTGTTGATGGTGAGAAGTCTGAGCCATTTGGATACCCTAGTCTTTGTATTAATCTCTTTTTAATCTTTCAGGAAGATTTATGTATCTTTTGCCTTTGATATTGTTAAATGTCACTGTATGTACAACTATATTTCTCCTTTCTGGGGGCTTTAAGGATTTTCCACTACTACATAGTACAGTCATGTGTCACTTAACAACAGGGTATGTTCTGAGAAATGCATCGTTAGGCAATTTTGTCATTGTCCAAATGTCTTAGAATGCACTTACACAGACCTAGACGATATAGCCTACTACACACGTAGGCTATGTGGTACTAATCTTATGGGACCACTGCCATATATGTGGTCCATTTTGACTATAATGTTGTTACGCGATGCATGACTATACTTATATATATCGTTATGATATGGTTTACTGATTTTTTTTTTCCAATTAATTATGCTAGGTACAAGGTTGAACCTTATAGTAACAAATACTGTACTAATTATTGCACCCTTTATATAATTCTAGTTTTTCCAACCAAGTAAATTACCTCATCTTACTTGTTTTTGACCTACCATTATTTTTATTTATTGCCATATACCACCATTTTGTTTTCAACTCTTCACCATTATCACCTCTCCAAGTTCTCTTTTTTTATTGTAGGTTTACACATTTTTTAGCTCACATGCTGTCATTTAGAAGATTTCGAGTGATGAATAGAGATTAACAATTGTGTTCAAGCTGTCTTTTTAAATAAAAACTTTACTGTTATTTTTTAATTTAATTAATTTTTTTCCTAGAAAAGTGATCTTTGAGATACTATGAAGATAGACTAAATTAGGAAAGGATTAGAACCAGAAAAATTGTTTCACTAGCTCAGGAACAAGGTGATGAGAACCTGCAGTGGCAATAGAGATGAAGAATTGACTTAGAAATTGTTTCACCACAGCTGACAGGAGGGAGTTGAGGTTAATATTAGCCCCCAGTAGAACAAAGGATAGTGTTAGTTCTTGAGGATTAATTGATAATGGCCTTTTGAAGCCCCTACTTTCTCTCTCTTTGATCTTTCCTTACTAATTGAGAAGACAATACCTTTTATAGTACCTAAGCATAATTGCTTTTATATAATTTATTAAAATATAGGACAATTGGAGTGACTGTCATTCATTTACTAATAAAATCCCTATAATACACTATAAGCAATTCTAGAAGAATTTTGTGTATCTCTCAGCATCATTCCTTTCCTGTTTTCTTAAGTTAAAAAATTTTGTAAGGGTTCAATACTTGTATGCAAAAATTAAGAGATACTCCTTAAGTGATGACAATTTGGCTATTTTGATTTTTTTAAAGGATGTTAATTTCCTATTAATGTTCAGATTGACTTGACTAGAGACCAGAAATCTATCAGCCACCTATCCCACACCTTGCTCTCTCCTCCTTCCTCTTTGTCATATCCTCTCTCTCCATTTCATTTCTCTATCTTCGTTGTGGTGTTCTTTCAAAAATACTGTGAACAGGTAGAATTATAAAGAGGTAGAGGGAAAGTAAAATGCGTTTGTTTATGTAGAGAAATTTGGCCTTGATGGATTTTATTGTAAAAAATGATATCCAAAATTTTAGTCCTCGTTCTGCCAACGCCTTGATGAAGACAGTGTGGTAAACTTCTACTAGTTCCTTGAGTTGCACTCTTGTTTTGACAGGTTGGTTACATTTCCCAGAATTCCTTTTCCTTCAATTTCTGGGTTAGAGTTGGACACAATTACATGTTGCACAATTATACGTTGAAGAGGTAAAAGTGATACAAGAGCCACAAATCTCTAACAGACTTTTAGGTAGGTACAATAAAAGACAGACAGAGAAGAGCCCATGGGTCAAAGCTTGTCTTGCTTTCCTCTCTTCTCCCTCCAGGTCTTCCTTCTGACTGCTGGCTTCACTGACCAACAGCCACCACAGTCCCACTACCACACACTTGGCTCTGGACCCACAGAGGCAACAGTTTTCCATAGATTTCTCCACCAAACATCCTTCACCGTCCATGCCTCACTTCCCAGACTTCCGTTCAATGTTCTCCCTGTCCACTCATGCACTAGCTTCAAGAGGGCTGATTTTAACTTTTCTCTGATCTTCTGACTCCTGCCTCAGGCCTTTACTTACCTACCTCCTCTCACCATTGTGTAAGGTCTAATTTCTATTATGAATCCTTATCTTATAGTAATCAAAATGCTTCTGCTTTTCTGATATTGCCCTGACTGATACCTTCAACAAGTCCACTGCTTCCTTCTTTTATATTATTAAAGTTTTAGCTTGGCATGCAGTTAGTTGTCTGTTGACTGGGCTTACAGTTAGTTGCCTGCTGGAGACTATATTTCTTTATAATCTCACTTGCAATTAGGCCCTGTAACTAAATGTTGATATGGGCGAAGATGTATGCAATATCTCTTTTATTTACTTGAAAAAATTGACTTTTCTCCACTTCTCTTTCTTGTGTCCGATGAGATGGAATCTGACATATGGTGATCCAACTTTACCATGTAAAGGAGGGGCATTCTTAGAAGATGGCAGAAGAGCAAGAAAGAATGGACCAGATCACTGACTGATCTCTGGAGCCAAGCTATGCTGCCGGCCTGGATATCTCACCTCTGGTGTGTTATGTGAGCATAAATAAAATTCTATCCTATTTAAATTGTATTAGGGATTCCCTTAGTAAGTAAACATAGCTGTAGACTAAATATTATGGGCAATATCACTAAACCCTAGTGGTTTTTAGGACTGTTCTGTGGAGTCGTTCAGACATTCTCTCACTGCTACTTTTCCTCCTGAGCTCCTACTCTGTGAGTGCATGAACGCGTGTGCACAGACACACACACACACAAACTTAGAGAGAAACCCACACATATACCAAGGGTAAAAGGAAAAGCCTGAGATGGCAGACTCAGGCAGAGGTTATATTAGAGCCAGATAGGCACGGACCAGACATTTAGCCTAAGGGCTTTATCTACTGTTTCCTAATAAAATAAGCTATTTTGACAAAAAACTTAAGTTTCTCCAAGAATACTCATCCTGCACAGTTTCCTTGGTAATTTTGGAGTTAGGCTAGTCTTATTCTTAAAATAGTTCACTTTTAAAATAACGCACTTGTGTTTATTACTTAGTTTTTATAACCGTGGTTATACACTTACTCATTGTTCATTTGCATTTGGTTTAAAGTTTAGAAGAGCCACTGTTTGCAAGGAAGAAAGAATGTCAATTCAAATTTGGGCTAAGACCAAGTTTCACAAATGACAAACTGGCTGGCAGCAATTTTAGCAACAGAAAGTGCATCCTAGAGCAGGAGAGAACTGCCACTTCTATCTTTAGTACAAATAATCAGTGGCTGCACTGTCTATAGATATAGTAGCATGAAAAATATAAATGAGGGATGTAATCTCAAAAAATAAAGAGCAGGATGGTGTGGGAAACCAGTAGTTAACATCAAACAACTATGTGGCAACAATAGTTGTATGAGTTGAAGCAATATAAAAAAAGTCTAGATTATGACTGATCATGCCAAAAGCTTCAGTAGTCATAAGGTATGCCTGTTTATGGTGGGAAAGCCATGTGCAATGTAGAATTGATCCTTGTAAAGAGACAGGAATAAGATAAGGCTTTGAAGCAAGTCCACAAAGCATGAGACACAATATACTTCAGATTAAATAGACTTGAAACACTAGAATGCACCAAGTGATTAAAATAATTAAAGTGGAGCAATTGAGATGTAAAGACGAAAGTGGATGCTCTTAGTGAATGCGGTGTAGCATTCATTCTCCCAGTCAAGGATGCTTAGCAGTCTCTGTCCTGAGAAAGAAGGAGCTTCGTGCCGAGCCTGCACCCAGGGCTGCCTAGCAACCAGCTCTTCTAGGGAGGGCAGTGCACAAGTTAATCTCCTGGGTAAGCATTTGTAGCTATTAATTTAATTAGCAAAGGCAGCGTAGCATGAATGATGCTGGTGCAATAGCAAAATATTAATGAAGATTTTGAAATTCTAACCTTGAATAGGAACATTGGGAACTGTTCCCTAGTCATAGTGGGCCAGGGGAAACTCATTAAAAGAAAAAGCAATGCAGAAAACTTTCTCCTTCGCAATCAGGTTCTATGTATTTCAGGAGGAGAATACACTTTAAATTTTCTTTTCTCTTCTCATTGCACAGAAACTTATTGTCTGGCCTTGAAAGTGGAGAATGACGGAGATTTTTTTAACTCTAAAGTTCTATGAATCCCAAATACCCCCTCAATATCCTAGTTTTAGTTGTGCTATTCCTTAGAAGACCCATAGTTTACCAACATAACTGTCTCTGAGGCAAGCTTCATTGAATACCTTTCAAAGGCTATTAATGCTCCTCTTGTTAGCTAGCTAGGAGGGTGACTGTTCAGTGATAATGAGAAATGTTCTATGACTTTCACTCCAAGGCTGAGTGTTCTGTCCCGCAAGGCTCCTGCCCAGACCTCTCCATTTCAATTTAATAAAAGACAGTCGTGTTTCAGATGTTTCAGAAAGTCAAGTTCCACCAAAGGCAGATCACCTAGTATTTTATGTTCTTTCCAACAACTTTTTCCTCTGGCAAAATGCTCTAATGGGGTACTGGATCTTGACCTTGCACAAAACATTGTGTGATAAAGCTTAAATGTTGTCTTAAGCTTTAACGAAGATACACTGGAAAAAAACCTTAAATTCCAAAACCCTTCTTTGCTCCTCTTTTATTCTTTTCTAATTGAAGTGTGGAATTCAACAATATTCTAGTTTCTGAAAAGAAAACCAATCATCCACTCATCTTTTCTCTGGCTAGTACTGTGAGAATGATGCCCTTCCATTTTATAAGAGGATCTAAAGTTTGAAATTAGTTCTGTAGGATACTTCTGAACTTATTATGAACAAGGTCAAGGATGTTAAATGCCTGGAGAAAAATCTTAAGTCAACAGGAAAGGAAAAAAACAACCATTACAATAGCAGAGATGGTTATTTAAAATCATAAAGTCAATGTGATACCAACCCGGATATCAGTTTCCCCACATTAAACCCAGCATACATGGGGTTAAAACCAAAACACTCATTCCCTGCTTACTCTGTGGCTTCCTGGCTCCAGAATCCACTATCCTCCATGGAGACAGACACCGTCAAGGACAAGCACCTGGACTGTCTCCTCCCGAAAAGAGATACGGGTTGGTGGGAAAGCTGCTGACCAGCAAGGTCACAGGATTCCTCCTCTCTGCAAGTGTCTCAAGGCCAAAGACAGGCTGGTGGGAAAGCTCCCACCAGCAAGGCCATATGCTCCCCCTCCCCTACCTAAAGCCCCAAATAAAAACCCTTCCTTTTAGCTTTTCGGGGAGTTTGGGATTTCAGCGTTAGCTGCCCTCTCTCCTTGCTCAGCGCTGTGCAAAAATACAATTCCTACTTTCTTCCACCACACCCGGTGTCAGAGATTGGCTTGCTGTGCAACGGGTGAGCGAACTCACTTCAGGTTCGGTAACAAATGCATTACTTCTAAAAATGTAACTTTTCAATGGACAGGAGGAAATGTGGGTGTGTGTTTGTGTGTTCATGTGTGTGTGTGTCCTAATTCCTAACTCTATGAGTGTGTTTAATTAGAACATACAATTACAAGAGTACAGTTATTAAACTGGAACCAGCTCTAGCTTCAATTCTTTACTTACCAACAAAATATAAGAAAAGAAATAGAGGCAAACAATTCAATGTTTTTCAAGCACCTGTTGGCCAGAAAACAGTCAAATGAACTGACTTTTTGAAATTATGAATCCAAAATAAAATTCTTATCTAGAGATGTATTTGTCCCCATTTAATGTATTACTCCTCAAAGGGTGTTCTTGGACCAGTAGTGTCACTATCTCCTGGGAAATAGTTGAAATGTAAATTGTTGGACCCCCTCTTAAGGAATCACAAATTCTGGGGGTCGGGCTCCGTAATCTGTGTTTTAAGAAGCTCTCCAGGTCATTCTGATGCACGCTCACATGGGAGGAGCACTGCTTTGATCTGTCGCATGATATACACCCTACATCTCTCCAGTAAAAATTTATCTTCCCAAATATCCTGACAACTATTATAAACATAATAACATTGTTGCTGCAGATAGGTAGTATTTAAAATATTTTTTTAAACCCGGTTATTATTTTATTTTTCTATAAATGGGATTTTGTGTGTGTGTGAGGAAGATTGGCCCTGAGCTAACATCTGTGCCAATCTTCCACTACTTTATGTAGGATGCTGCCACAGTATGGATTGACAAGCAGTGCTATGTCCCTGCCAGGATCCGAACCTGTGAACCCTAGGCGCTGAAGTGGAGGATGCAAACTTAACTACTACACCACGGACTGGCCGGGGATTTTTTTTCAATTCATGAAGTTCACACACATTCACCAGATACTACAAAAAAATATTTTAAGAGAGGACAGAAAAATCGACACTCAGAGATAACCCACAAACAACATTTTGTTAAAGAATGTTCTAGATGCATCTCTCTGTATGTATTAACCTGTACATGTATAATCATGATTCATTGAAGTTTTGGGGGGAAGCATTTATTATTTTTTTTCCAAAATGTGAATTAGATATTGTTTCAGTAAACTTTTGCTAGGTTATCTGTAGACTAAAGAAATCTCAAAATCTCTGCAGCATAAAATAATGAACATTCTTTTCCTGTTTTCTCTAGTTACATGAATGTAATGTAATGAACGTACGTGGTCAGGAGCTGAAACAAAAACTGAACCAAACAACACACATGAAGCTTTTGCTCAGAAGTGTCACATCCAATCCCATTCTACTGACCAAAGCAAGTCACAAGCCTACGGGGCTGACAATGGAGCCAGGAAGGATCTACCCTGCGGCAAAGTGCTGCAGTCTCAGGACAAGAGCCTGGAGTGGAAGACCCTTGGATGAAGAGAGTTGATTCTTGGGAACCATAACACAATCTGCCACAGGTATTGAGCTATTTGTCCCCTTCCTGCTATTCCCGCAGAGCTAATGCCACCCTTGCCTTTGTTCTCCGCATTTCAGCTGTTACACAAAAATTATTTCAATTTCTTCACCTCCCTATTTCCCTTCCCTTGGGACTTGCATTCAAGCTGCTTCCACTGACCGAACTGCTTTCTTTCTCTTCAGCATCAAATCGCTGCTCTCTTCTCTGAGACCTTCCTTATCCCAGGCCGTGTCACATCCTCTAGTGACTTCATGCTTTTAGACTTTACTTTCATTATGTAGCTGTTACAATAATGGATAGTGATTATATTCAATAGTGATTATTGATTTAATGTTCTCCTCCAAAAGCAGTTTCAAAGTTCCACAAAGCCAGGGACATGGCTGAATTTTCTCTCCATTGTATTTCTAAACAAGGTGTGGGATATAGTAGTAGCCCCATAAATAGTCACTGAAAGACCGAATAAATATTTCCATTTTTTATGTTTTGCCGTATTTCTATTTCTTCTTTTTGTTATGACAATTTGAGAGATAGACAATCTATTTGTTTTGTTATTTTATAACTTTAAATAAAACATTCAAATCCATATTTATTATTTTATTAGCTTCATATCTGAAGCAATATTTTTTATTCCTTATATGAAGGATAAGAGAAGTTGTATCCTTCCACTTCCTCTTCCAATTATCTTTCCAGATTTTTCTTGGTCTGTTTTGTGATGCTTGTCTCAGTCCTGTTTGTTATTTTTGTTCCATGGTATTGTATTCAAGAACTTTGATGTCTACATTCTCCATTATACACATGATGTCTAAAGACTTTTAGCTTTAGTTCTTTGCTTATAGAGAATTGAAATTTGTGTTAATCCATGCCCCTACTTGTGTCTTCTTTATTTTGAGGTATCTCTGGGTTAATGCTGTAATAGATAAGGCTCTGTGGGAAGGGTGTACATGTAGGCTAGAGCTCCTGAGTTCTCATATTTATGAGAATGTCATTACAATGTTACAGGTGAAACACAACATTATTGGTACAGAATAGAACTGAAGCATATTCTTTTTCACTCAAATTCTCTACACATTTATCCTTGGTTCTGTGTTTTTGTCCTTTTTTAAGCCTGTTGTTGTTAAAATGCTTTATATATTTAGGGTTAACGCAGAGGTCTTTAGTTAAAATCTGCAGCCTCCACTTCTCATGCCTGACTTGTTGCTATAGGGTGAATTCCCACTACTTGTATTTAAGGTGAGTCATAGCAAAACTTTCCTCCTGTTAATCTGAGTTATCAATTATTTAAAATTGCTCTTAGAATAAAGATCAAAATCTTCAACGTGGCCTGCACAGGATCTGATCCAAAACTGCCTCTTCGGCGCAAATTTGCCAAGAGCAAGAGTAACCATTTCTGTCCCCAGTTGCTTAAACAAGAGGAGATATATTACTTTTAGCCAAGAGATTTCTATAATAGGAATACTATCTTCATCAGGCCAAACTACTGTCTAAGAAGTTCAATAAGGTTGAAATTCCCTGAACTAATAATGCCTCATTTCTCAATGGCACTCTTTCAACATTAGTCTGGGCACAACCGTAAGCGTTCAGGAAAGAAAAGGAGTCAAAGGTTGTTGTTCCTGCTGCTGAAATGACATGTGAATCAAATCTTAACCTCACTGGCTCCAACCAATATCTTTTATGCATGAATTTTATACTTTCTGTAAAACTCGCAGCTGACACTGAAAATCATTCTTCTCTCCTTCTACCTGTTGTGCAGTCTGGGATCTTGCTGAAATTACTTCAATAACTGGAAAGCGAGAAAGAAGTAGTGAAGGCATCTGGGGACTGGGTTTCAGAGAGCTTCAGGAAGTCTGGGAGTGGCTGCTAATGACTCAGTGTTAGTTAATGTCACCATTGTAATGGGAACTAGCAGCTTAGCAGGAATTTGAGATGACACATATCATCCAAGCATAGAGAGGCTAGAGAAATGGAAATACAGTCATGCTTCTTAATTTCTGCTGAAATAATACCCCTGTCTGTCTTTCTATTTAAAAGCAATTTACTTATCTATTAATATTTCTTTACTCATTTTTCTACAGTAATTGACAAAAATCTAGTTTTGTGTTTGTCATAGACAAGATGAAGAGTTAATTTTTCTGTTTTCCTTATCAATAGATGTAGACTAAGCAACCCATTGTAAGTTTAAATCTGGAAACAAATGCTATTTTTCTGAATACAAAGGTACCTTACTAAGGGAAAGGCCCAGGTAGATGTGGTGTTCTTGATATTCAATGACATGAACATTGTGTGTGTGCATGCATGTGCACCTATGTATACTCATGTGTATGTACAGATGTGCTTGTGTGTCATTAATAAATACAGTTGTTCCAAGCAAGTATCAGACAACTTGACTCAAATGGCTAAAATGACATTTTTATGTCACATAACCCAAAATCTGGAAGTACTATAGTTTCAGGCTCTTGCCTCACTTATCTGCTATTCTCTCAGCTCTTCCCTCACTGTTGTCTATTTCCTCAGACTGCCTTTTCTCACAGTCATAAGATGGCTATTAGCAGAACACAAGGCAATGAGCTTTCTTGTGCACCTCTAGTGTAAGTAAACGAATCTGTCCCAGAATCATAGAATTCAACATTCTTCCATTCAGTCTGACTGAGCCAACATATGTGAAGTGCTCATTCAATAAGAATCATCAGAAAATAATATGCACTGACTAGTGTAAGCCAAGGTTCCTTAACCAATCCTTGGCAGAAGAGCTGGGATGCCCATGATTGATTTAGACAAATACACACCCATCCTTGGAGATGGTTATGGGATTGTGGGGGCCTGGAATTGGCCACCGCAAGATATGTCTCTTTGGCATGAGGATTATTTGGGGCTGGTTACTTTTAATGAACTGTAGACAGGAAAGGAGGCACTGAGAAGCAGAGTTTACTTACCCTTTGTAAGAGACATTTACATTGTAAAGGAAATCTCCATCTGTAAAGATGTCTCCCTCTCTGTACCAGGAAGAAGGGGGGATGACCTTATCTCTAGAAACTCTTAATCAATAGGGAAGGCAAGGACTTAAATCTGCATTTTTTATTGTGCTTGTCTGGTAACCTCCTGTAACTGACTCCCCCCACTCCCAACATCCTCCTTTGGGTCTTTAGCTGGATATGATATTTAAGGTGGTGGCTTCAGCCATTTTGGTGAGTTGCTCAGCCTGCCTGAGCCTCTCCCATGTATACATGTTATAAAGCTTTGTTTAATTTTCTCCTGCTATTCTGTCTTATGTGAATTTAATTCGTTCTCCAGCCAGACGAACCCAGAGAGGGTAGAGGAAATGTCTTCCTCCCCTGCAGGATCAACCTCTCCTGAGTGACATGGTCTACTTGGGAGTGGGTGGCTCCTGAAGAAAATTGGAATTTTAGAGGAGATTGGTCACTGTGAAGGCAATAGGCAACATCTCCTCAAGAGAAAGTGTGTCATATTTGAAGAGACTTCTGAGACCAACCAGATGAGAAGTAGATGAGAAATTTATTTTCTAATATCTTATAGAATATAGAACAATGGTCACAAACTCAGCATCTGTAATGGCATGGTTCTCAATTCTTAATTTAAATCCATTGCTCATTTGCCAAATGAGTGTGGCCAAGTTACTCTTCCGTAAAATGGGGAAACAATACTACTAACCACATAGGATTTTTTTTCCTTTCACTAATTATTTAAGTGAGGTAATTCATGGGATTAGCAATATATGTTGACTATATTTTCTACTATTAATTTTCCTTAAATTTCAAGAATGTCATTTGAATGAGTTGTTTCTTTATCATGTTCTATCAAATTTCCTAGAACACTTTTAACCCATAGATTCTACTCTTCTCTAATTTTAGGAAGTACTTTTCCTCCTTATGTTTTATATTTAAAATGTTTTCTGTTTCATTGGCTTTAGTCTCTTCTTCAAAGACATAATAATCATCTTTATGTTGTACTCATTTATATGTCTTCCAAATATGTCATTTTCCTTCTAATCATTCATCTTGTTATCACTTTTATTTGCATTTACTGTGATTTTCTTAGCCCTATTCTGCACACAACTGATTTGGTTTTGTCTGTTGTCAATTTCACTCCTTGTTGTTTCTAGTATGTTGTTTGGTTGAGAAAGGTATTGTTTTGCTTGTCCATTTCTTTCCCGACAGCTTATTTTAAATTCTCTTCACCCTTGGAGCTCCATTTCTTTAACTCCATGTTCTTTATTATTTCTTGACTTTGCTAAGTAGTGGCTACATTTGTTTTTGGATTTGGGGGAGCAAATCTATTTCCAAAATGGTCTCTTTATCTGCATTTTGCATAGTAAGCCCCCATATTTATTTTCTATTTGCTTATTTATTTATTCTATATTCTTGCATTAAATTTTTCTCATTTTTCCTCTTTGCACATTTATCTTTGATTAGATGTGATCTGGATCTGCTACTGGCTTCTTAAAATAATGGGAATGAATGATCTCTACCTTGCTTTGCTGTATGATCTTTAAAGCCTGCTTTTGAGTTGGGGGCTTGAGAAGCAGATGTGTGTAGCTGTTATTCTTAACTCTGCACAAAGCTCTACCCAACCTACTCTTATGAATATCTAATGTTGTTGAACTCTTGCTGTAGCACACACTTCAGGATGAAACAGTCAGTGGAGTGGGAATTCCTAGTGGATAGATTTGTGTTCAAGTGGTTGTCTTATTAACTATTTACTAATTTTTAATTTCTGTTTGTTTGCTGCTGCCATCTCATCTGACACCATTACAAATTGGAGATTAGTCCCTGCCCTTATCCTACTTTCTGCTGGGGCAAAATGGGAAAATGCTGCCTTTCAGTAGTTCTCATCCAAGCATTAGGATGGTAAATATTTGCGTTAAAAATAAAAGACAGTTTGGGAACATTTAGAGTTTCTCTCCAGAGTACACTGTTATTTAACTTATTTCCAATTTATTCAGGGCGTGATGTATTAGTAAGGGATTTTCAGCAGGAAATAGCATACTGATGAACAATAGCATAAACAAATTGGAGTTTGTTACTGTTATTACTTACTAACAAGTGGTTTAGAGGCAGAGTTAATAAATCTACTAAATGATGCAATGGCTGACATCTCTTCAATCTCTTCGTGTTTCACTCATGACTAGAAGACGCCATTGAAATTCCAAAAGGAAAATAGAGGAATAGTTTCAGGAGAAACTGAATGGCCCAAAGGAATAGACCTATATATATTGAAATATTATGGGCTACTGATGAAATTCCTAGACATCTGCCCAATAATGAAAAAATTAACAAATAATTTGCACACAAAGAGCTCTCTAGTATATCACTCTTAAATAAGAGACATCACTGGATATTTGAGAAAAATCTACAATATAAGGGAAAAAGACCAATATAAAAAAAATTGGGTATTTCTTAAACTGGCTGTTGGCTGTATGGGCTTTAGTTTTTCTTCTTTAGCTTGTGTATAGATAATACACGCACTCATTTGTATGCATTACACATTTTACATTGAAAAACCTGTTTAAAAAGAAATAGTTTGGAGGCACGAAGAAGAAAGAAAGGACAGCATGAGCACACTTTCTTTTCTGTATTAGTACAACAGTGTTTCACGGCCAAACTTAATAGGCAGTGAGACTACAGTGGGGAATGAGTAGCTTTTTCATCTTCTGTGCTGCGGGCAGGGAGGCAGAAGAGGGTTGGATCTGGTAATACAATGTCTACTGCAAGGGCGCATCTGATTCCCAACTTACTCACACCCAAGTTTTGAAGCCTGTGACCAAGCAAAGAGAGATTGCATAACGTCTCCAGAATCTCTGTAAATTTCATTCCAGACCATCTCTTCACTAATTCTGCCTCTTTGCCTAGAATATCCTTCATAGCTTTCTCTACCTATGGGAATTGTTCTCAATCTTCAAGACCCAGCTGACATGTCAAGCCCTCCACGAACACTTTCTAGTCTTACTATTTTTGGTTATTTTTTTCTTCCTGCTTTAAGCTATTATTGCATTTTTTAAAGTTTCAAATGTTTTATGTTCTAATATGTATTAAGGCAATTTCTCTACTTTTCTTATCATTGTCATTAGATTGCAAGATCTGTAAAGTCAATCTTTTTTTCTGCTTGCCTCTTCCAAAGCAACATGGCACATAGTAAATGCATGAGTTTTGCTTGTTTGTTCCAAAAAAATTGTTAAATTGGGTGCATCTTATTCAACCAGAAATTTGGTATACATTTAAAAACACTTCTTTAGAAAGAATTGGAAGAATATACATATATTTTGTAATGTTTCTGTGACCACTTAGGCTAAGTTTATCCATTCAGATACTTTTATTTATGCAATTTTTCTTTAAAAATATGAGTAGAAGTCTGCCTTTGCATAATTTCAAGCACTTCAATTAGTGAAGAGACTCTTCAAGAGAGTGGATGGTTTACAAGAGGAAACGTCAATTTGATTCGTCTTTTTTTTTCTCAGTCTCAGGGTGGCTTGCTTTATCAGGTGGATGGCCTGCTGACCAGGATTTCATAGTTTACCAACACAGAAGGCAGTGACAGCATGTAGTGACTGTGTCTACAGATGATAAATAATGCCAGACTGCATGCTACCTTTATGTGTCTTTTTGGGAGTTCAGACTAACCTTTAAAGTTGTAAGTTACACTTCCCACTCTCTACTGTGTTGTCAGCAATAGGATGGCTCCCCGGTGTTCAGCCGAGCAGACCAAACTTCTCAAGTTCGGAGGAAACAGACCAGTAATCTTGCCTAATCACTGCATTCTGCTTCCCCCTCCCCCCTTTAAAAATCTTATACATAGTTACATCTTGGAGTTCTGTGGCTGGTCACACATTGCTGAACTTCAATGCCCAAGTTAAGGTAAACACAATCCTTTATAATTCTTTCCCAATCTCTTTTGATTAAATACTGCTCCACAACTCTGTCTAAGTGAGAACAGAGGAGCCGGTAAAGCTACTTCAGCCTAATTGTTGTTGGCATTCTTTTTCACTTGGGGCTTTCATGGAATGTTTCTCTTTGATGTTTTTTAGCAGAAAAAATGCCTTGAATTCCCATACACTTTGTAGGAATGTTTGCACTAGTTTGAGAGTCTGGATGTTTTCCTTTAAATTAACTCCTAAAAAGAGAATGAGAATCAGTCATGGGAATACTTGGTGAGGATCACAAAGCATCAGAATCCATCATTATAATTTTTAAATGTTACAGGCTATTAAATGATAATATAAATCACATATATTAATAAATTTAATACGTGTATAATTTTAATAAATTATAACATATTTGTGTATGTTTTTATATTTAAGTATTTTAAAGGCACAGAATGCATTTTTATAAATATTCATATTGCATAAAACAAAATTTGAACATTTGTATTGAAATTAGATCTACAGTATCAAGTATATGAGATCTAAAGTTTTCATTTTATTTTGCTTTGTTTGTTTAAACAATTTTTTGGTTTGGATCCAGTAATCAAATAATTTCATTATTTGACAATTTTTAAAAATCGTTTTCAGCAAAATGGATAAAAGACCTCAATCTAATATGTATGCACTCCACAAAAGTAAGAAAATATTCCAGTAGCATGACTGGAATTATTAATATTAAACAAGAACACACCATTCTTCCAATTTAAGTTTCTGTTAGGCTCAATCAATCAAAAGTAATGCTAGAAGAGCGGAACTTTCTGGATAATAAAGAATGAATTAAGGAGTGTCTTTAGACTACTTAACTATAAATTGTACTAACTATGGAAGTATGTAAGAAAATGTAGCTGTATTTTTTTTAACATTTTGCTGGCAATTCTCATGCACTATACATAAAATTGCTTTTGATAATTCTAGCACCAGCTCTATTTCAACATGTAGTTTAGCTCTTAAAATATCCTATTACCCATTAACAGGATCAAATCAGTAGCTGCATACAATTTTATTTAGAACAATGATTCAAGATGCCTATCGGATTAAGGGGTAATTTATATTTACACCTTCTAACTAGGAGTCTCTTTATTTAGAATATTATGCAAAATTGATCTTCCCTACTTTATTTTTCTTACAAATCTAGTCAATCTAAAAAAAATACAATATTTACTCACTGCAAGTCTAAATTTTCAGCTCTACTTAGAAACATACTTCTTCAAAAGAGGTCAATGACTTTCTGAAATAAATTTTTAAAAACAATTATTCATATAGATTTAAAAAATGCCTTGTTATCACCAGTCTATGAAAAGACCATATAGTATATTTCCTTTAAATACTTAAATTACGGTGGCTCACCTCCGTTAGTCCACGTCGGCCTTTCACTTTCTTAAACACTCCTTAGCAGCAAGGTTCAGTCCTTTGCTTAGGTGTCAGATCTGCTCTGGGAGCAGAACCATTTTCCTGTAGTTCTTTCCTAGTATTCTGCTCAGTTTTGAGGGGTTTGGCCTAGTGCTTTCACCCTACAAGCCCGCAGAGTTTCAATGTCTAGCAGTGAGGTTTTTAATCTCTTTTAGAAAGACTTCTCCCAGGCCACAAAGTCAGTGCCAGAAGCAATGGATGAGAACTGCTTCTCCATTTTGCCACTTCTCAAAACTGAAACTCTCCCTTATTTCAAACTACCAGTGCACAGATCTCCCAGGAGCTGGTTCATCTTTCTTTTGAAATTTTAAAGGAAAAATGTGATGATATAGTTTTTTGGTTTTGAGGTGTTTTTTGAGTGTGTATGAGATAACAGCCAGTTTAGGAAGTATCTAAAGATATCTTGGTGTTTTGGGTTTTTGCTGATTATGTAAGTTGTAGTCATATGTGTGTGTTTCATTTTCATCAGTTGAATTAAATCAAAATCAGCTTAAGAATCGATTTATTTAAGTTTGCCTCATCTGTAGAAAATGATGCTCTTGTAGGAGTCAGTTTTATTTTTAAATAATTTCAAATTTACAGGAAAATTTTTAGTATACAAAACTCCTGTATATCTTTCAACCGTATTCCCCAATTATTGTTTACTGCATTTACTTTATCATTCTCTCTCTCTCTGTCTCTCCCTCTATGCCCATCCACTGTCTCTCTGTCTCTGTCTCGGTGTCTCTCCCTATCTTATGGATATCCCTGAAACTCTTTCCCAGATCTTTAGGGATATCGAGAGAAAAGACAGAGAGATTTAGGAGGAAAGAGAGAGAGCGCTCTAACTCTAAATACTTTAGCGTGTATTTGGTAAGAATAAGGAAATTTTCTTATATAACTATAGTCAAATTATCAACATCAAAAAATTAACATTGATGTAATACTGCTATCTAGTGTACCAACCATGTTCAGATTTCACCATATTATCTCAATAATGGCTTTCATAGCAAATAACAGTTGTTGTTATTATTCTAGTCTAGGAACATGGAGTACTCTTATCTGTCATGCCTTTTTTAATACCCTTAATTTTGGAACAGGCCAGCTATTCAGTAGAATGTCTCATAATTTGGCTATTTCTAATGTTTCTCATGATTAAATTCAGGTTATTTTGTTTGGGAGAGCAATACCACAAAAGCAATGTGCAGTCTTTCTCAGTGTATCATATCAGGAGGCACAGTGTGTTGGTTTGTTGCAGTACGGTTATGATAATTTTAGTCACCTTAGGTAAGTTGGTGTCTGCCAGCTTTGAAAGGATTCAAGACTTACTTATTTTAGTGCACAAACTTGATGTTTATGGGTGCTTTGCAACAAGATTTTAATAATTGGTCTTTTAAATTGCTTCAGTGGTCGAGCATAACCAAATGAAAAATTAAGACTATAAAATCTCATTATTATAATTCAAGATAAACATAAATATATGATTCTCATTTAGCTATTTATTGGGTAATCCAGCTTTCTAAAAATTGGGAATTTTTTTCTTGCATGTAGTGGTCAAATTAGTTGTCTGCCATTCAAGAGTAAATCTCATTTTATAGAACATTTTCTTCACTGACTTACCTACTGTCTGTCTGGAAACCTTCATATTATAACCACTATACAAACAAGCACAATCATAAATGTGACAATAAAGAAACTTAATGTTTGTCTCTCATTTAACTTTTTAAATAAATTTTATTTATTAGATCAGTTTTGGTTTCACAGCAAAATTGAACAGAAGATGCAGAGATTTCGCATATGCGCTCTGCCCACACGCATGCATAGACTCCCCAGATATCAACATCTCCCACCAGATTGGTACGTTTGTTACAATTGATGAACCTACATCGACACATCATTATCACCCAGAGTTCATGGTTTATATTAGGGTTCACTCTTAGGGTTGTATATTATATGGGTTTGGACAAATGTATAATGACATGTAGTCATCATTTTAGTATCATATAGAGTAGTTTTACTGCCTTAAAATCCTTTGTGCTCTGTCTAGTCATCCCTTTCTCCCCTCTAACCTTTTTAACATCTTCTTAGGTCTGCCTTTTCTGGAATGTCATAGAGTTAGAATCATATAGTATGTGGTCTTTCCAGATTGGCTTCTTTCCCTTAAAATATGCATTTAAGTTTCTTCCACGTCTTTTCATGGCTTAATAGCTCATTTCTTTTTACTGTTGAATAATATTTCATTATACAGATACCATAGTTTATTTATCCGTTCATCTAACTGAAGGACATATTGGGTTCTTCAAGTTTTGGCAATTATGAATAAAGCTGCTATAAATATCCATGTTCAGGATGGATGTGTGTGGAAAAGTTTTCAAATCCTTTGGGTAAAAACCAAGTAGGCTGAATGCTGGATTGTATGGTAAGAGTATGTTTAGTTGTGTAAGAAACCACCAGACTGTCTTCCAAAGTGGCTGTACCATTACGTATTCCCACCAGCAGTGACCGAGAGTTTATGTCCCTCTACATCCTTGCCAGCATTTGGTGTTGTCAGTGCTCTTGATTTTGGCCATTCAAATAGGTGTGTAGCGGTATCTCATTGTTTTAATTTTCATTTCTCTGATGACATGTGATGTGGAGCATCTTTTCATATACTTATTTTCCATCTGTATATCTTCTGTGGTGAGGTGTCTGTTAAGGTCTTTGGCACGTTTTTTCATCAGGTTGTTTGTGTTCTTATTGTTGAGTTTTAAGAGTTCTTTGTATATTTTAGATAACAATTCTTTATCTGATAAATCCTTTGTAAATATTTCTGAACCCCAAGATGCACTGAGGCTTGACAAAATGGTCAGAAATAAAAGTGAATATTTTGACTTCTGTCCCCTAACCTCAACTCTGCCTAGCATGTAAACTTTTGGGTTACATGTTGGTTCAGTCATGATCTAGTCTCCACAGCTAAGGGAAATTATTCCCTGCCAATGCCCAAACACATCAGTTCACGCTGGTGACAGATTTCAATAACTTCAGGGAAGCGTGGCATTGCGTGTTACTGACATTATCATTAGTCACTCAGAAATGGCTTAGCCAAGGGTGTTATCATCGAAGACTACACAAATAGACCAGTGACCTGTTATCTTGTCCAAATCGAACTGCATGTAGCTCGCTCTTCATAATACCATGCCCTTCTGTTTCTATGCCCATCCTGGCTACGACAGTTGGCAGATTTCAGCTATTTAACTTGTTCATGTAATTTCTCATTCAACACTCATCTATGTGGATTCAAGATGTTTGGAAATTCTTTTATTTTTGTCTTTTAATGTATTCATTTATTTGTAATATTCATGTGACCATCAGCTTTACTGAACACATATCTTATGCAAAACCTTGGTTCAGTGCTTTGGAATATTCAGATGAAAAATAATCAACATCATAGTAAAGGAGAGTTAAGTATATTTGAAGTGAATGATATGTACACCTGAATACTACAATTCCAGGTGGACAGTAATGAGATCAATAAGAGAGGAATAGACAGATTGGTATGGGAGTTCAGACGTAAAAGAGAAAATTTTTGAAATATAATATGCAATATTCGAGAATAAAAATTTATTTTACATTTTGTCTTTAGCGGAGTAGGGAGATTCAAAACATATTGATGATTGTCTTTTTATTACCTTTAAACTTCCGACACAAAATTTTGAGGTTTGGTATCTGAAAATTGATATTTAAAAATTGCTAAGAATTAGATGAATACAATTAATGAATAGACAAAAATTTTGTTTTAATGAAATGGAATCTTTATTTTTATACCTTTTAGGCACTTTTACCTAAGAAAAGAATCTTAGCATGATTTATTTTAGAGCCATATTGATTCATAGGTTTAGATCACTTTTATATCCATTGGTAATGCATTTTAAAATATTCAGAATTAGCAATTAGCTCCTAATAGTGAACCCAATGAATAGTACTACTCAATTTTTATGTGATTTGTCTTTTTAACTTTTAATGTTGATTATGTTTTTCTTCAAATTTCTTCCTGTATTGATTTCTATTTCTTCATAAACTTTTATTTCTCTCTCACCTCTTTAACATTTCTTCTTGTTATGTTGTCCTGGAATTTCTGTCTCTTTATATCCCAAACATACACATAGTCCTGAGTTTTCCAACTTAAGCACCCTCTTCTTGCTCTCAACTTTTCCTAGAAACTTGCATTGATTTTGGATTTATCAGTACTACTGCTGCTGATGACTCCTAAATCTTATATCCAACATACACCTTGTTTTTGAACTACAAATCTGTGTAACCATTGTCTATTCCAATGTACCACAGGGATCTCAAACTCAATATGTCCAAAAAGAAACTTACTTATTACGCTTTATAAATCTGCTCCTCCCAGAGAATTTCAGTTCTCTATTAATGCCCTCACAACATCATCAATAGCTTAAACTAGAAAACAGGATTGCAGCCAAAAGCTTCATCTCCCAACTTTTCACGTTCACTTGCTCACCAACTTTGTTGGTATTACCTCCCACATGTTCTTTAAATCAGTTCTGACTTCTCTCTCTCTAGCGATGCTGCCTTTGGATAGTAACAACAAGTTCTGGGGATCTGTCATAATCTATGACAGTCTCAGTCTTTCTTTGATGGTGGTAACCAAATAATCTCTCTAGATTAGAAATCTTATGTCATATCCATATCCATGCCCAGCCTAAAACCTTCAGGCTAAAGACTCATTCCTTCTGTGTGGCATACAGAATCCTCCAGGATCTAGATCCAGGCATAACTTATGCTTCCTCATTCCTTATAACTTATGCCACATTTGTACTGAATTACAAGCAGTTACCTTGTTACACTGTGTTATGACGCACTGTGTTATGCTACTGAGCTTCTCCTTTTGCCTGACACACTGCCATTTCTCCTTATTTATCTAGCAGACTCCTACTCATCATAGGACAGCCTGTTCCCTGAAGCCCTCTCCCTTATCCTTCCAGTCAGATTTCACTTCTTTTATTGCTCCCCTTGTGTACTGTCTGCATACTATGCACATAGCATTTATTACAGCTGTCCTGTGAGTAGAGGTTCCCAGCATTTGCTCCCAGAGCTTAGCACTGTATCTTGTGTACAGTAGGCTCTCAATTTTAGTTTCTTTTTTTTTTTTGAGGAAGATTAGACCTGAGCTAACATCCACAGTCAATCCTCCTCTTTTTGCTGAGGAAGATGGCCCTGAGCTAACATCTGTGCCCATCTTTCTCTACTTTATATGTGGGACGTCTCCCACAGCATGGCTTGTCAAGCGGTGCCATGTCCTAACCCGGGATCTCAACCAGCGACCCTGGGCTGCTGAAGTGGAACGTGCGCACTTAACTGTTGTGCCACTGGGCCGGAATAGTTTCTTAAACATATGAATGACTAATTCTACTGGATCATTTTTTCTTAATAAGCTAATGAAGCAGTCTTTCAGAGCTAATCAAGACCATTTCCCTTAGAGTGAAGCCTAAAGCAAATTAATAAGTTGACAGAAGTGGTTAACAAAATAAAATCAAGATTCTCTTTAGAAAGAAGAAATGTTGTAAAGAAAATGATGAAAAGACAGCCAACAGTATCTGCCACAATGGCATTACTTTGGTGATGATTTTTAAGTGATGACAAATACTGAATATTTATGACATTGAAATTATAAAAAAAGTGAGAGACTACTTTTATTATATATTACATAAATATAAGTGCATACGTAATACTCGTCTATTTCTATTGGGTGTTCCTATATTTTACAATGTATTATTTCATATAAAATTATTCTTTTGTTCAAATTTATGTCAACCATTTCTCACTACTGGAGAAAATAGACTTCTAAATAAAGAGAATGTAGGAAGGAGGGAGGCAATAATATTCTGGTGGTGATTTAGTGGCTGAGCCAGCTGATGCTCAGCTATTCAGCGAGTGAACGACTCTTGAAGAGGATTGTGAATTAGGCTGGCTGAAACTCAACAGTGCTGGGAAAAAAAAAAAAACAGATTTAGCCAAGAGGAAGTAAAGGACCCAGTGCTGTTAAAGACTTAATGAAACAGATGGCCCATTGTTTTGCCATGAAACCACTACAATCAAGTCTGTTTTTAACCCATTTTAAGGACTCGTGTATCGATGTTTTAAAAAGTAGACTCTAATCCTGGAGAATCCATCAGGCACTAACATTTTTGTCCTGAACAGCTGAGTGATAGTGATGAGCTAAATATTGCTTAAAAAAATGAATTTGCAAGGGGCTCTGTATTTATTGTCTTAATCTGAGATATTTTTGATGTCTTGGATAAATTTCTTGATGAAAGGATGGAGGAGCAGAGTGGGAAAATATAGTATTAATTAGTGGTCATCAATTTCCATGTTGATAAAATTGAAATAACCAAAAATTGTGATATCCTTAGTAACTGAGAATAAACACTTGTTCAATGACATATCATTTTATAACTAATTTATTATATATAAACTAGTAAGAGTAGTTTGCCTACACCAAATTTTGACTTATACTCCATTCACAGGGAAGACACATATGCCTCAGTTTGAATAAGAAAATTAGGTCATTTCCTTGCTGCAATTAAAAATATATTAACTGCTCATTCTTGCTCTGAATAGTCTTGCTATGTTTCTAACCTTTCTTTTCACTTGTCTTAAAATTTTAATTGTTTTTAGGACAAGTTTTATAATACTTAAATCATCTATTGTTGTATTGTTGACATTAAAAATGCTATTTATGTATTCATTCAGCCTTTTATTTAGGAAATGGGTGGTAGAGTCAAGCACTAGCCCTTTCCTTGCCATGAATACCCATCAATTTTTCTCTGTTAATAACACAAAGTAGTTGATTATTTGTCAGCTTCAATTAAAAGAAACAGTATCTTTAGGAAGTGGGGTACTGACATAAGTGTTGATGACGGGACTGCTTCCCTACTCACTGCTCTATATCTCTCTTTTCCTTAACCAGCATTTTCTTGAAGGGGTCATCTATACTCATTATCTGCACATTCACAAGTGCCCTTCTTTATGCTGAACTATCTTGATTTCGTCTCAGCCACTGTTTTGAATTTATCTTACTTAGTTCTTCAATTTATTTAATTGCCGAAAACAAATGTTTCTTTTCAGATCTCATGCTGCTTGAAATCTCTGCTGCATTTCTATTAGTCCCTGGCTTTTTGTGTCTTTTCATGTGGCAAGTACTGTAGCTCCATTTGAAGGGTCAGCTCCTCACCTCCCCTGAGCCAGCCAATTACCTCCAGAGCAGGGCGTTTAACATCAGCTTCAGCACTCCAGTCTTTGAGGTCCAGCCTTGCTGCTGTGGATCTGGGTTTTTGCTATGAGTTCTAAGCAGTTACATATCTACCAAGTTCCAGTTTTTTCAGCAATTTTACCTGAGAGGCTCAGATCCCTGTCCAGCATCCCTTAGTTGAGAACTGTTGGGAATAGCATCCTAAACTCTTGCCAGCCTTTACTTTAATTGACATAAGAATCCCTTTGGGGGAGGTTGTTTAAAATGTAGATTCATAAACGCTTGTGAATTGGGAGTATGAAAGTGATAAGGTCAATAAATCTACATTTTAACAAGTATCTTCCTGTGATTGTGACTTGCTGTCCTGAAAGCTACTCAGAAACAAACAAATTAGTGATAAGACACTAACTAGGATGCTTTCTAAAACTATGGCATTTATAGTTGCTTAATATTGAGCATCATCCACCATCTTTATTTCTTGCTGCTATTCCCCATTGGAAAGCATGTACATCCGTATGTTAAAATATGTCTAAATCAAGTTTGCTGCCCTTTTGCTAACTTTTTGTCTTGTCTTACTGCATCGTGGAACATATTTCGATCTGGAGGTTGTCTGCCTATAAGTGGCTTCAACAGCAAGGGCATTTATTAACCATCATGTCAAAATGTCATGAGGTCACAGTGTTAAGGTTAGTTTGATGACTCAATAATGTTATCAAGGACCAAAGTTCTTCTGTCTTTTTTTGCTATTTTGTCATAAGTATACTGATATTCCTCTTCAGGCTTGAGCCCTTAGAGGTACAAAACAGGAAATCAAGCAGAGTTAAAACAGTTGGCACAGCTTCAGGCGTCATGTGCTCAAACGATTATGCCGAAAGGCAGGAAAGAGGAGAAAAACCTTTTCATCATGTTTCTCCCTCCCTTTATCCGGGAGAAGTCCTTTTTTATTTTCAAAAGAATCACAGTGGACTTCACATAACTGAATGTCCAAAAGCATTCTACATGCTGACCTCAACTTAGTCAGTGTGAGGATATCAGGACCAGTTTATACCAGAGGCTACAGGAGAGCCCCAGGCTCCCTGAGCAAAATTATCCACAAATAGGAAAAAAAATCAGTATTCTATTCATCTGATTATTTTATCAGTGGATAGATAATATTTAAAATTGATATGTTGTTATAAGTTGTTTTAATTAAATATGCATTAAGTAAATTAACAAATTAAATATAATATTTTCCAATATTATCTAAACCCTGGACCTGACACATTCAACTCGGCCAACAAAGTTTTTAATGAATCTTCTCAAAAGCAAACAGAATGCATTTATATTTGATATTGACAAATGGTCAAGGTTGTTATACGTGTCATATGTCATATGTCATTTTTTATTGGAAGTCTTTTTGAGTTGAAATATTAGTTATACTTAGTTACCTCTCGATGAAACTCCTTACACGTGTAGATAACCAACCTCCTCCCCTACTTCTCTTCCTACTCGTCTCGTTGATTCATATCTATTAATAATCTCACACACATTGCAGATTTTCAAAGGCTTTATTTTCGTCCTCGTGCTTCCTGGTTACACACAATAACTCTAGGAATTTCATTCAATTACATTATTCAACTGCTAAACAAAACTAGGGAGAGGATTCAGAAATCTGTTGCTCTAGCTTTGATCTCTCTTTCATATTTCCACTTACTGACAATACTAAATATGTTCCAAACAAATTTATCCAAAGCAGGGACTATTCTTCCATCCTAATGCTTTCACCTAAAGCTGCCTCTTTTGTCTCATTTAACCCCATTACTATGCTTCTTCAATCACTATTGTCGCCTAAAATAACATTTTTGGTGAACTCACTCTAGTGAGATTATACTTCCCTAGTTAATGTGGGTAAAGAAAAATGAAAAAGACATTATCTGTGCCATCAGTATTTCCAAGTCTCAAAAAGGATATAAACTACGCCTGAAATAATTGTAATAACAGTCATTTATTCAACTGTTTGGAGTCAAACAACAATGCTTCTCTTTCTATTGTATCCTGCATACACAGAATTAGCAAATCTTTCTGGCTCCACATAAAAAATAAAATCCAGAATAAAACTATTTCTCAGGACCTCCACCACTACAACATAGAAACCACCATCATCTTTACTAGGGGGTTGTAACTGATTCTTCACTAGCTTGGCTGTTCTCATCACACACAGACACACATATATACACTTTTCCCTATTTCCGCCAGAGTGAACTTCTGCTCAGATGATCTCCATTCATTCTCAGAGTAAAAGCAAGAGTCCTTATAGTGGCCTGAAGACGTTACATGAACTTCACCTTCACTCTTTTTTCAGACTCAACTCATTGTTCTGCTCTAGTAGCCACACAGACCATCTGGCAACAGGGCCTTCACAGGGCTATTTTCTCTGTGTGGAATGTCCTTTCCCTAGATATCCTCAAAGCTTTCTTCCTCAATTCCTTAAGGTGATGGTTCAAAAGATACCTTAAGGAGAAGCCTTCTATGACCTCCATATTTAAAATAATACAACCCATCTCTACTGCTCTCTAGGTGTTTTGCCCACCTGCATTTTTTTCCTTTGTATTTACCTGGTGACCTATCTATCTATCTATCTATCTATCTATCATCTATCTATCTATCTATCTATCTATCTATCTATCTATCTATCTACCTAATGTCTCCCTATAAAGAATGGAAGTTCCATGAGAGCAGGGCCTTTTTTCTATTTCTTTCACTACTGTATTTCTAGTGTGTAACATAACGCCTAACAAATAAAAAATGCTCAATAAATATTTGTTGACTAAGTGAATGAATAAGTAAATATTATGGAATATACAAATAATTTCCAAAACTGAGTGGGGAAAAGAAAGTGGAATAAAGGGAATTGATATTTTATGAATTCCTACCTGGGTATAAATGTCGTTCTTTATGTAACATTACAAGCAATGCCAATCTTGACCTTATGGCAACAGCATGTGTAAAGTGATTTCTATTCTCCCCTTGAAAAGACTTATTAAAGAGATTTTTAGACAATCTGAATGTGTAAATTCCAGGAGTTTGATAGTATTAAAAACATATATATCATATTGAATTTTTATAACAACTAAAATAACAAATTTTAAGTATTACTTTTCTATTCTTGCAATACTTAAAATCATTTTATTCCAACACTCACACTCCTCTTTGACATTATGGTCATCACCTAACATAGTCCATGTCTCCTATTCTTCTTCATCTAAATTGTTTAAGATAAATCATGCGTGATGCAAGATATTGTACCCCAAATCACAAGTTCCCATAGTACTGAAATTAGAAGAATTATTTTCCTTTTAGTATTTTTTTCTTATAGATATATTTGTGATCTTCATGGTGTAACAACTTATTGTAAAGTTTTCCAATAATTTTTTACAATTTTTTTGTCTTCTGTCTCTCTCTCTTTAATGATGATAAAGAAAACTTCCAATTGTGAGAGCATATACCCAGGAATGATGACCAAATCTGTTTTGCTGTCATTCTTATTGTTGTTTGGCTCTTGTTTTACTAATAATGTCAGGTCACCTTTGTAAGCATCCTGATCTAGAGATGACTGTTTTGCCTAATGTATATCTCTCCTTAAAAAAAAAAAAGACTCCCTATAAAACAAAAGTCTGTAAGAGTTCACAATGAGGTGCTCCGTGTTTTCTAAGGGTTAATTTTCAAGGAAGAAACTCACAAAATATTTTCATATATTTAATAATCTATGTCATTTAATAACTCTAGCATCTCTGAGTTGTGTATTGTGGACTCCAGGAGTGGAGAGGAAGGGAGGGTAAATCTCTGCTGTGGGAGCACAGAAGTGTCTTGAGGAGAGTGGGTGAAAGATTAGATGTAGACATGATTTAGATAAAGGAAATGATGGATTGCGTAACTCCAGGCGGAGGGGGCAGGATGTGTAGCAGTGTGACTTTAGAGAGAGGTGTAGGCTAGGAGTGGAAGATGAAAGCCTCTTCATCGCACACTAGTACTTCTGGTTTGGCCAGCACCCCAGTATTAAAAATCCTGAAAAGGGGTCATGATTTTATGATGCAGGATTTGGCTATCTCGGTAAGAAGATTGCTCTTTAATCCACAGTGAGGACACTGTAAATTTCTATAAAGTCAGGTTGATTGTAGTTCTATCATATGCCTGCTATTTGTCCATAGATTACATCATTTAATCATTATAATAATCCTGAGAGAAATATATTTTCATGTCACACATGAGAAACAGCCAATATTATAGAAATAAAATAATGCTCCGAAGTTGCATTGAAATAGACATGAAATTCCTTCTCCCTTATGTTTCAAGTTGTCTTCTAACTCTATTTGAACAAGATAACAGTGTGTAAAACTATTTGGAGGGGAGGAGACCAAAAGACAAGCAGGGAGACGAGCTGGGAAGGTATTGAAATAGCCTAGGTTAGAGGCAATGAGAGTTTTAATGCAAAGTAAGGAGTGAGAATAAGGGAATTTTATATCTGTAATTATTTGAGGTGAACAATTTATCTGCTGTTAAATTTGGTTTAAAAGAATATTGGAAAATACTGGTGATAAGAGATATTTGATGATTTAGTTTCAATCAAATAAGAAATGTACAAGATTATTAACCCTAATATTAACTTCATTTAAAATTGTTAAGTGGACCTGCTATTTATCTTAGTCACATAAAAACCAAAGGTAAGTAGAATTTTATATTAAAGAGTAATAACAATGCGTGTCACTGGATTTGCTCTCTGTTGCTCACTCACTGGAACTGTAGTACCAATTTTCATATAAATAATATTCTAAGATGTGTTTTTTTATCATCAGCAATGTAATGACATCAATTAGCAGTTTATTTCAAAAGCTCCTTTCATCCGAAGAACTCAAAGTTATCGTAAACATTAATTACATGTAAAACTCTCTGAGGGGTAGATTCATTTATATAAGGTTCTCTGATAGAATCGCTTACAGATAATGGTGTTAAATAACAATCTACCTGTTAATCGGACCATTTGAAATACAGGATTTACAAAAGTCTTGATAAAACAGGAGGCTGATAAAGAATTTTGTTTTATGGTGTCGCTTTTTCTTTGTCCACACATTCTTCATAAACCTGTCTCTAAATTACAGAGACATTCTCAAAAAATACATACCAAGGATCAGAGAGGCAGATTTTCTCTGTAGCTAATGAAGTGCAAGCTTTTTGACCACTTACTTGCATATCCACTTTCAAGGCCCTGGGATGTATCCTAGACACGTGCTGTTCACAAGGTCAGAGGCAAATCATACTCAAGTCTGTAGATGTATGTGGAGGATAAAACTACGTGGATATTACTTCCTGGATAAATGAGTTGATATTTATGGCCCTGGTTTGAAAAAAGCAGCTTACACTCCTCACTTGTATCATTAGTAATCATATATTCCAGCCAAAATATCAAACAATAGTTTGCTCATAAGAGCAATTTCAGGGAGCATTATATAGGGAGGCAAAACAAGGAAAGAATGAATTTCCCAATATAGTCGGAAAACTTTTCCCTCTTGAAAAAAATAGTTTTAAGCTCTATATGTTGTATTTCTGGACTCTTTATTTAATCTTGGAGTAAAAGCAATATCAGAGAAAGTATTATGAATCTTTTTCCAGCTAAACTGTATATCTGCTAGTGACCAATTTCCAACCTAATACAAACTTTACAAGAGCAGGAGGAACAGGATGGAGTAAAGAATCAAGGCCTATGTTCCTTTGTAGGAGAAAAATCAACAGTAGTAGATAATTTATGATTCTGTGCAACATCCATCGTATCTGTGAAATGGAGATCAGAGAGTACTAGGCTTTGCTGCCCTCCCCATATTCTCTGCAAATTGGGCAAGAGATCTTTCTCTTCCTAATCAAAGGTGGTTTGACCAGGGACAGACACCTGATTCTGACAAAGGATCAAGAACTTGCCAGAAATGTCTCAAATGAATTGAGAATTTGAGCCAGGAGACATAGAAACTACAAACACTTGACAGGAAAAGAAGAACTAGAATAGTAATGTTCAATTGAACTTTCTAGGATGATGGAAATGTGGCTATTGAACAATTGAAATGTGGCTAGTGAGACAGATGAACTGAATTTTTTATTTTATTAAATTTAATTAATTTGAATTTAAATAGCCATGTGTGGCTAGTGTCTACCTTACTAGACAGCAAAGATCTGGAAGGTCACAGGAGTAGTCAGAGGCCATAGCCCTGTTGCACTAGCTGTATACTGAGGAAAGGGGGCCAATTGCAGGAGAATACTGCTGATATGAAAAAAATAATTAGAAAAGAGAGAAACCATGTGATCCTGGAGAGGCAGAGAACATAATCTTGATTTCTGATTTTTAGTTCCAGTCTGCGTGGGACCCAGCTCTTCTCAGCCCTATCATTGAGTTTGGTAAGAAATCTATTGTGTCTCAGTAAACCCCATTTATACTTTGAATTAATTTATGTGAATTACTTTCAAGCAAACTTGACTTGGAGAAACCATCAAAAAACAAATGGTAAAATGTCTCCAGAATCCCGGGGAAACCACAGAAACAATCCCAGCCCAGCATTCCCCACACACACCCATGGAGGGAACTATGGAGGAGCCTGTTTTTCTTCCAGTATGAGGTAGTAGATGGAGCCTGAGTTCAATGTTGTATAGCTCTGGGCTGATGGCCCAGCTCAGTCTCTGTGTTGTGTCAATTTGGGAAAATAGTTCAATGTCTGTTAACATCACTTATCATCTCTAAAATGGGATGGAGGACAGACAATAATAGTATTAACTTCATAAGGATGTGGGTATTAGTTACAATCATGCCTATACAGAATCTGTGATAGTGACTGACACACAGAAGCTCGTTTTCTTTCTCCCTCTCATCTGTTGCCCATGTCCAGAGCCTGCCATGCGACGGTGAGATCACTGCTCACAGTTCATTTCACACTTACTGTCCTCTTTGTGAGAGGAAAAGGAAGTAAGATTGGGTAATTTTTAATATTCGTATTGTGGAGGATAGCTTAAAATTTGGAAGCTGTGTGTAGAAATCTCCACTTAGGTTGTATTTTGTTGCAAAATTATTATTGAAAGGCAATACCACTGAAACATTGAAACAAGATATCACAATTCAGTTTAAATTATCTGGAAGATTCCACAGCAATCTCAAAATTGTTGTTTCTGATGCATTGCTATATCATCTAAACTTTGGTGAAACTAAATAAATAAATTCATGGAAGAGAAATATTCATATATAGGAACTCATCTTCCTTGGGCAAGATATAATCTTTCTGAAAATGAAAAGAATCACATTAGAAATTATAATGTGTTACTTTTATTCCAATCTTAAGCATGTTTGAGACAACAAAAAAAATCCAATTTCTGCAAAAATGTTCTCCAGGCTATTATTTGCATACAATTGAGATATATATGTGATATGTATAGAAAAAGCTGTTTGACTGTCAAGATGAAAAATGGAAATTCTAAATATATCTCTATTTATACATTGGTCATATTATCAATTAGATGAATGAAATACAGTTTACATCTTTTAGGGGTTTTAGATAAGTAACCTACATCATTGCAATTAGTTATTTTAACAACCGTAGCCCAGTGTGACTGAGGCTCAGTCTATCACTTTCACTCCAGGCTCTGCTATGTCATCTTGATATGGAGCATTAGGTTAGGTGTTTTGATGTTGGTTTAATTTAATAGAGGCAATTCCTGCACTTATTTGTTAAATGCATTTTAATTTTTTTCATGTGTCTGGAGGCTAAAGAAATCATAATTAAAAAAGCAAACTAGCTATTATTTTTAATTGAAGTGAAAACATCACAGTTTATGTTTCGTGTAGACTTGTGTCTAGGTCTAAAATAACAGAATGAAAAGAAAAGAGTGTGTCTAAGCGTGACCTGCACATCTCCCACCTACTTCAAAATCCATGTGAGCAAAGGAGAAGTACTTTTTCCTCTAAACTTCCCCTTCTTCTCTCTAGTATTCTTTAGCTAGAGGATAAGATGCCATCACTTGTCCCCTAGGATAGTAAGTAGGAATCATCTTCAAATTCTTTCTTTTACCTATAACTTCTTTGCCGCTAATCCGTAATCAACTCCAGTCTATTTTCCTTTTTAAGTCTGTCAACTTGCTTCCACTTCTCCACCACCTCTTCTCTTCCTCTAGATTAGGTACTCACCACATCTTGCTTTGAATATCAAATAATCATTTCAGTCCATTCTCCACACAATAGCTAGAATGATTTTTATAAAATGTAAGTCCAGTGCTGTTACTGCTGTGCCTACAAACCAACCTAGATCTGTATCTACATACCGTGGCTTCCCTACTCTTACAATGGAACAAATGTTTCTTTCCATATCTGATCTAAACCCCTTTCCATTGAGATCTGGATCTCCTGCCTTTTCAGGACATTTCCCTCCCCCTTTCATAAAATTGAAAAATTCCCTTGATTCCCTATTCTCCTCTAACTATCCTTTATTTTTATTATTCTCCTACTGTAGAGCATTCTTTTGAAATTTGCATTTGACCTCATTGTCTCCACTTCTTCACTCATCATTCAATTTCTGACTCTCTAACCAACCCACTGAAACTGCATTTGCAGAGATCGGAAATAACTTTTGTGTTGCCAAGTCCATTGACACGTCTCTGGTTTTATCTTATTTGACATCTCAGCAGCAATGTTTTTGCCTCACTTTCTTCTTCCAGATTTTGTGTTATCAACTAATCCTGAGTTTTTGCCTCACTAACTACCTCTTAGTCTCTTTTGCAAGTTCCTTCCCCTAAAACTTTAAATTCAGGCATATCCCAGCATTGTTCCTGCACCCACTTCTCTATATATGTTTATGTCTTAGGGTTCTCATCCAGTACCATATCTTTAGAAATCATGCGCCAAATTTAAATCTATAGTACTAATATTCCCATCAACACAGGACACATGTCCAACTATGTTGTCACCAAAATAGACAGATAAGGATCATTTTAAACCTAACATATTCAAAATAGAATTTTGATTTGTGTCTCCTATTTCTAAGGTTTTCCCCATCACAGTAGATGATATCACTGATCATTCAGTTACATCAAAAACCCAGGCGTTGTTCTTGATTTCTCTTTCTCCATCTGGTAGATCAACATGTCTCCCTGAATTACCCCCTTTTCTTCGTTTCCACTCATGACCTTGAAATAGGTAAGGAAAATACTGAAAATAATTGCACTTCATTAAAATTACAAGTGTCTGTTCATCAAACTAACTAATAAGGGAAAGAAAAGACAAGCCACAGTGTAGAAAATTGGACTACATATATCTGACAAAGTACTCACCTATCAGATGTAAAGAATTCCTATCAATGGACATATGGACAGTGAATATATATAGTGATATCTTTATTGCTTTGTAGTCCAATTATAATAATAGTATGAGAAATGATAACTTTTACTGTTCACTTAGTAGTAAAAGACAATTTGTAATACTTCAATATCATTTAAACCTTACAAAGTTTCAATTGAAGTAGATATCACTATTGTCTCATTTTTATAGATGGAAAAACTGAGTTTTAGAAAACATAAGTAAACTAACCAAAATCTTACAGCTTGGAGCTTGGATTTGTGTTTGAAGTGGTCTAGCCTTAAAACCCACAGAATTGTTAGGTCCTGATACTGTTTTGCCTTCTTTTAATTATTCCTGATCTGTACACTTCAGAGAAGTGGGTTATCAAATTTCCCTTTCCTGTTATTTTTGTTGCTTCAAACTTCCATACTTTGACAGCGATATTGATCAACACTCTCACTGACAAAATGACTAGATCAGTTTAGAAATTGGTAACTTGGATTTGATTTTTTTTTAAATAATGTGAACCTTTGGTTTCCTTCTGGGTTGACTTGGGGACGTGACTTTTATTACAGATGAGTCAAATTTCTCTTTAATGTTGAGATGGCTTCATATTGGAGTCTAGTGAGCTTTTGATTAAAATTTTCAATACATATTCTAAGTATTTAGATAAAGTGTGAATGACCTACAAATATACAAATCAAATGAAATGAGCATGACAAGAGAACCACCCATGCTACTTCCGTGGCATGCACACACTCACAGAGCCTTGTAAAACACTTCTCTCCTCCTCTTGTCTCTGTCTCAATGAATGGCACCATTCAGTTGCCAAGGGCAAAAATGTGGGCCCTCTGTAGATTCAGTCCTGCGCTCAGATGGTCACTAAGTACTCTGCTCTCTACTTCCTTAGCATCTCTCCTAAATGTTCTCTTTCATCATTCTGGGTTTTTTCCCTTAGTTCAGGGCTTAATTTTTTCTCGTTGAACCCTTACAATACTCCTAGTTGGTCTTCCTGATCACAGCATTTCTCTTTTTTGAATTTTACTCACCCCCGTACTCAAGCCTAGTGATCTATCTGAAATGCTTGTCTGGGCAGGTAGAGTCATAGATAATGAAGGTCAATGGAGGGAGGGGCGGGATAAGTGCTACTAAAGAAATATTTCTTAGAACATGGAGAGGTAATGTATCCAAATTTCATAAGTGTAAGAAATAAGCTTAGTCCTGAAAATGAATAAAAAGGTCAGAATTTAAGAACTAATGATTGAAGAGAGGGTTTAGAATTGCTCTGGTACTGTTTTTTTTTTTTTTTTTTTTGATTATCGGTGGGTAAGTCCACGCACAGCATTGGAACTGGCAAACCCAGGAAGCGGTGCATGTGAACTCAACCACTATGCCACCAGGCTGGCCCCATGGTACTGATTTTTTAAAGAAAATTTTTCTACAGTACCAAGAGGTCAAAATAGAAAAAAATCCTCACATTGAGCCATTCGTAATAAGTTGCATAGCAGTTTCAGAATCAATAACTTTAAGAAGTATTTTTCTAAATTTCCATCCAACTGATTAGCTACATTTCTGTCCTTTATATCTACTGCTGTTGGATTTTTTGTCTTGATGACACTGTAAAGATTTTTACTAAAATTTTGCCTACTGCTTCCATATTTAAAATATTTTACCTTTAACTCGTCCCCCTCACAGATACCGTGATTTGTTATGAAAATTTGTGGTTGTGCAAAGCATGATGTAATAAACAACGTATCTTTGAGAAACTGACTTAAAATGGTTCTTTGGACATTATTAGTTTAATCTAATTATCGGGCATATTTTTTTGTTGAATCATTCAGAGTTTTCCTAAGTTAATAAAGTGTTACAATTGGTAGAATTTTTTTAAACACAGTGGTCTCTCCCTCAAGTTTCCTGACACTTTTTAACTTTGTATAGACATTCTCACTTTCTAACATGAGATCATCAATGCCTTGGTGACATCTCCTCCTGATTTCCAGAATACGTGCACGTTAAACGGAATCTGCAGGCCACTTCAAAGCATCTCTTCATGCCTGAAAAGTGGTTGGCACAGTAGCTGGTTTAAACATTTCCAACAAAACGATTCAGTTGCCTAATGTGTTTCCCCAGAATGACTTGTGAGTTAGCTTGAGGTTTTCATAGGCTGCCAACTTCAGATTTTCCCTATAGGCCTCCAGTCTTTCCTCTCTGAAAATTTACTTTTGTGGTCAAAGCACTTTTTCCTTTGAGGTAGATGTGGCTTCCAGTGAATGCAATAATGCCTCCTCTTATATCATGGCCCCGTTCAGAATGTAAACATCAGCCCTACCTCAGAAGGAACTTGAGGGATAGCTTGTGTTTTGGGGCATCGCATAGGGATGATGTACATGATATTAAGGACTTCAGCCTTCTACGTGATCAGCCTTCAGCCCTTTCGTAATTCTCCAGGGTAGCCCTCAGGGCGCGACAGTGAGAGCAGCGACACCTTTCACTGGTCCCATCTCTGAGCGCTGTTCTCTCTCATTGGCGTTTTCCGCCTAAGACCTAGTCAGTATGATTAAACAGTATATTTTTAAAATTGAGTTCTTTTTATGTTTTAAACTTTGGAGAAATGGTTAAAAAACTGAATCCTCTTTCTCTAGCACTTAACATTTCTCTGGATGCTGGCCTAACTTCCAGTTGCTATCACCTGTGACTCTTTGGCTCTCTGGTTTCCAGTGTCCTCTCCACTTGTGCATAAGCAGCAGGCCCAAAGTTCTGGGCAGATGACATCCCATAGGAGAGTTCTCAACCAATAGCTGGTAGGAGTTATTGGATAAATACCCTCTGAGAGTAAAGATGTTTTCTCCATTCTTCAGATATAGTTTTTTGTCTCCACTTTTCTCTGTAAATCTCTTAACTCTACTTCTCTTTGCTGAACAGATTTCTCAGTTTTACAGGCCTACTCTTTCTCACCCATAAATTTATCCTATGTAAATACTCATAGGATTCTGTGTAGTCATAACATTAGACTTTGTCCCTTATTCTAAATGACTGTTAGATTCTAGTGCCTTCTACATTCTAATGGGCTAACTAGCTGAGACAGGGTGTCCTAATTATAGATGTTCAAGATAATTCAATGTAATCAACTCAGCCTACAAATTAATTCATTGGTGGTGCAGTATCCATCTAGATCCAATCATCCAAGGCCTGGGAGTTGTGGTGCCATAATATGATCATTGCAAATACCTTTCTTTCAATGAGATTAAGGAAGTAATATTCTTAGAAGCTGATTGGATCATGAAACAATAATTAGAATATCTAATATACCCACTGGAGTGTATTACATGGAGAAATAATCTTCTATAAGGTAAACTTCTTAGGGAATACACAGGCTTTCCCCAACTAGCATCTGGATGCTACTGAAAAGGCTGAGTCATCAAATTTAGGCATCTATATATTCATGGTATGAATTTTGGTCCAAGATGTACAAGAAATAATAAATTTCTTTATTACTCGCTAATAACATCCTCTTCACAAACACATAGACACACATTGTCTGCTGAAGTCATAAAAATGTTTAATCTTGTTTCTTTTTTTTTTTAAAGATTGGCACCTGAGCTAACATCTGTTGCTAATCTTCCTTTATTTTTTCTTTTTCTTCTTCTCCCTGAAGCCCCCTGGTACATAGTTGTCTATTCTAGTTGTGCGTGCCTCTGGTTCTGCTATGTGGGACGCCACCTCAGCATGGCCTGATGAGTCGTGCCAAGTTCATGCCCAGGATCCGAACTGGCAAAACCCCGGGCCAGTGAAGCAGAGCATGTGAACTTAACCACTTGGCCACAGGGCTGGCCCCCAAATCTTGCTTATTTCTAATAATCCTCTAACAATCCTATATTTATGTTAACACCCCACCAGAGAGATACTTATTGTTCTCTTTCCATGGCCTTTCCCTGGCTCAAGGATTTCTGCTGTTTCCATGCTATCCTTGGAGCTTAGGAATCTTTTCCAAGCCTAAGAATCACAATGGCTAAAATATCCTCTCCTTAGAAGTGCAAAAATCCATTTCTTTTTAGGATTTGTCTCCTGTATAGAGTACTGCTGGGCTTAAAGCTACATCCAAGATGCTCTAGAATGCACAGAGCTGTCTACGTTCCCCAGCCCAAGGATTTAGCAGAGAGAGATAGGTGAGGCATTCGCCTTGGGCACAAAACTTAAGGGGACACCAAAAATCTCAGTAATCAAGACTAATAATATTAACTCCACTCTTAAAAATCAAAATTAATGCAAAAATTCATATTAAACAAAGTACCAAAATTTTGAATAAAGACAGGATAAGTATTACTGATTTTTTCCTTTGCCACAGGTTTCAATATGGCTTAGAATGGTTCAGTTGGCCACATACTATCACCAAGGCAATCAAGCACTGAACATGCTATTTGTTTACACGGAGGTGAAAGGAAATGTGGGCGATCAGAACTGGCCATCCCAAAAGGTGTCTCTTTGGCATAAGAATTATTTGGGGCTTGTTACTTTTAAAAACTGCACACATGAGAAACTCTCTGAAAACCAAGTAGAAGTAGAAGTTACCCTTTATAAGAGACATTTATATTTGTAAGAGAAATCTCCATCTGTAAAAGTGTGTCCCTCTTTGTACCAGGAAGAAGGGGGGATGACCTCATCTCTAGAAACTTTTATCAATGTAGAAGGCAAGGACTTAAATCTACGTAATAACCTTGCTCTTATTTACTGTCCTTTTCTGGTCGTCTACCATAACTGACTGTCCCTACCCCAACGTCCTCCTTTGTCTTTTGCTGAAGATGATATTTAAGATGACAACCTCTGCTATTCTGAGAGTTATCCAGTTTTCCTGGGTCTCTCCCATGTATATATGTTATAAAGCTTTTTTTGATTTTCTCCTGTTATTCTGTCTCATGTCAATTTAATTAGTAGCCCAGCCAGAAGGACCTAGAATATGTAGAGGAAATGTTCTTCCTCTCCTACAGAAAGAAGGAACTACATATGTTAACTCTGAAAATACTATCCAGCAAAATATGGAGGAATTGCTCTTTGGAGAATAATCTGTCAAGAACAGCAGCCCGAATGCACATATTTGGAATATAATTCTCTTGAAATTCCCTGTTAGGATGAATCACATGCTAAAATATCTAATACCAACTCTTGAAGCCTCATGAGAAGCTTGAAACTTCACTTTCTTTGGAAAATTATTGTTAGATATCTTTGTTTATGATGCCCCATGTGGACTGAGAACATGGTGGCTTAGAGACAGACCATGGTGGCTATGCCATTGCAGCCTAAAAAGAAGTCCACAGTTCTCAACTCTGTGGTAGAAGGTTGGAGGTAGCAAGCTGACCCAGGTACTTTTCTGCTGAACAGTGAGAGGAGAATCACCTCGTGTGTCTTTTGGACATCCCAGATTTTCTTCACCCTAGCAGCCCTTGAAGTAAGATACAAAATGAGCTGAGGATGACCTCTTTCAAAAACTTCCAGAAAATAGAGCGAGATTCCTCCTTCTTGAGCCTCAACAAAGTTGTTCCAGCTTTCTACACTATTTGGCATTGCTTCCTAGGTTAGTCACCAAACAAACTAATAAATAAACAAAGAACCTCTTCTCTATCTTACACCCTATGAAAATGACTGAATTTTCAATTTCTAAAAATAATTCAGCGCTGTTTATTTATTCTGCAGTTTTTTCTGGATTAAATTTTAGTTTTCTTATCATTGAGGAACTGGTAGTAGCTAAAATAATCTAGTAACCTGCTATTCAAAAAGTGGTTATTAGACCAGAGGAATCAGTATTAACTATTAGAAATGTGACTTTCAGACCCTTTTCTACTCCTTGTGAATCGGAATCTGCATTTAACAAGAAATCCAGATGACTCCTATGCACATAAAAGTCAGAGAAATGCTGATACAATCGAGGCTGCGTTTCTTTTTCTCCAGTTTACATTCATCTCGTTCTACATTCTCTAGTGTGTGCTTTGATGCACAATTCCTGCTGTTAGTTTCTTATTATTTACTCCACATCTTTTCCTTGATTTTGTTCTAAGTAAACTATTTTAAAATGTAGATTTTCAGCATTCAATTCTACAGAATACTATCTTCCCGCTCCACTCCATTCTGCAAAATGCTATTTAGCTAATAGGTCTAAATCTGAGCCATTTGTGTAACTGGTTACTCCAGAATTTGCAGGCGCTTTGTGGGATCATGAATTTTTCTGTGGATGTTGTGATGAGGGGAGGCTTTCTGTTACCCTTGGGGAAAACTGCTTTGCACGTGGAGCACAAGCTGATAAGAATCCTCTACCGAGTAGAAACAATGATGTGCCGGAGCCAGTTCATACTGGCTCAAGAGTGCCAATTATATGCATCTTTTCTCAATGCCAAGTTCATTGACGTCCTTATGGTAGCTTGAAGTTACACTTGGTGGAGGTATTTACAATTTATACCACAGAAATTGGCAAATGTTACAAATCAAGGGTTTTTTTGGGCATATATTTCTGAAGTATAAACATCCCAAGTTCTCCTAAGTCACAATAATAAGCATTACCCTTGCAACAGCAGTTTATTCCATTCTCACTGATTTGTTTCCTTTATAATATTGCCTGTAATTAATCTGTAAAAGTAAGGAAAGATTTCAAAATTATAATCTCAAACAATAGTATGTGATGGACAGGTAGATGTTAAAAAAAAAAAGAGCCTTTGGCATGATAAGCAGCTTGTACAAAATAATGTAATTAATAAATAGTGAAATAAGTAATGACATATTTATCTTTATCTTCTCTAAAGCCTGTGTCCTTTTTTTTAAGTAAGTCAAGATCTGACTTGAGACAGGCTCATACAGGCTTTGATGTTCGTGAGCATATTGCCAAACTGTTCACACCATGGAAAAATATTTTCCAGGATAAGTTCCTCAGCAATGAAAATAATGTAAGAGCTAACACTTAAAGAAGAATTGCTATGAGCCAGGTACTATTTTAAATGTGTCACAGATATGAATCCATTTAATCTTCATGAAAATCCAAGAAGGTGAATACCTGCCTTTTACAAGTAGAGTTAAGAAAATTTGACAAGGCCAGACAAGCAGTGCATAGTTGATTTGGGATTTGAACCCAGGTCATCTCACATTACTGCCTTCAGAAACAGATCCTTGGTTGGAGAAGTCCTGGGGCTGACTCCACATTGTTATAATCAGGATGGCCATACATTTTAGGTAAAAGAGGTTTCAAGATGGCTTCTCTTCATAAAGCTTCCATAGATTTGACTTGTAAAATGTAAATGTTCTTATAAATATGTCATAGTCTATTAGACTTCTTCATCTTCTTTCCTCTTCAAAGACCAAAAGCTCTCCAAATCTATAGCTTAAATATTTCCTTGTCTAGTTTCATGTCATCCAAAAATGTTTTCTTAAATTTTTGATTTTGAAATAAAAACATGCCCATTAGTCACATAATACTAACAGTAACTTTAATTTTGTAGAATAACTTCTCTTCACTTTTTTTTCAGTAAAGCCTCATCTAGCAGAACACTTGTCTTGAGAAACACAAAGACACTTCAGTATTAGGCCATATGTAGCCAGAAATGAATTTCAATGAAAAAAAGGCACTCTACATATATTACCTTGCAAGAAAACATTGCATTAACTACAGACAGCTGACCTTCATTGTGTATAAAGTGATTTATAATGTAGGCTGTTTTTGCAAAAGAAATTCTAGGAGAGGCAACAGTTGTCTAGATCTCAGCAGTGGTTTGGAGTCATTGTGTCATTGAGCACTAGATTTATGAAGTCAATAACATCAACAGTGGATTCTGATTTTATCTTAATTGGATGCAATTAGACCTAGGTGTTCTTTTCCCAAAATTAAAGATCTGAAGCGCAACAATATCAAAGACACCAGTGTCTTTGCTTTACTAGATGAAACAAATTGAGCTTTTATATACTGCTGGGATTTCTACGTATTTATGGAGATAAATGCCAGGAAGGGGTTCACATTCTCCTTGATTTTTCATTCTCAGGATTTAGAAGAAAATTATATTATTTATAACCTGAGAATTCAGTTTTCGTTCATTCACTCATTTAACGAATATATTTTGAGGCCCACTAAGTCCCAGGCACCAGTCTAGGCTCTATGCTCTGGGGTTATCCTGGGGAACATTCCTAGACTTTCCTGGAATTTGGGCAAGATTGAAAATAAAGGTATGGATTAACATAATATAACATAGAATATATTCTCTATATAGTCTCTATATATACTGTACACACTTATATATGCACACACACTACATATAGTGTATATTCTATCTATAGTCCCTGCTTTGGGACTCCATGGTGAAGGAGGGTAGGAATAAAGAGCAAATTCAATTGGAATATGCTGGAGGGGAAAGAGTCAAATTTAAGTTAAAATTAGGAGATAAAATAAATGTGTTGGTGAGGCAGTAAATAGAATTGAGATGCTTGTTTATCAAGGAAGAAAGTTGCCGTAGAGAATAATGAATACATTCCAGCATAAAATAAACAAAGGATTATGGGATGAGGGACAAGCAAGCAGAGAGCACTAGTGGGTGAGTGCTCTAAGGAAAAAGAATCACCAGAGAGATGGGACTTGTGGGTGGCTTAATATAATTCTCACAGTAACTCTATCAGTAGACAATAGGATGCCCATGTGTAATTAACTTTCCTAGAATAACAAAGGGTCCCAGCTTTGACCTAAGTCTATGTGGTTGTGGAACACAGTAGAGTATATTTACGAGGGTGACTAGATTCAAACTAAATGCTGGCTCCACCACTTATTTGGCATAAAAATTGATCAAGTTTCTTCATCTCTCTATACCAAAGTTTCATTATCTGTAAAATGGGGAAATAATAGCACTTACTACAGGAAGCTGTTGTGAGGATTGAATTGGTAGTTTATTTTATTGGCTGAGAAAAAAGTCTGGAATATCATAAGGGCTCAATTGAATGTAGCTGATAGTCTTTCCATTAATCACAATCTTGGCCCTACCTATGTCTTTTAGCTGCATGAGGAAAGGAATTCATGCCGTAGAAAAAAAATCATGCTCAACTACTAGATAGAGGCTACCACAGCTGGCTTTGCCTAGATTTTTCTCAGGTATTTGTTCAGGTTGAGTGATTGGTGATACAGTTTGTCAGAGTCTAAATGGGAAGTTACGAGGGGGCAGCTTTACTGTGGATTGAAAGATGAACACCTGTGGGATCTGCCATTGCATTTCCCCCTTCCAGGTGGTAGGAAGACCAAGGCAAGGCCCAGATCTTTAAGGTAAAAGAACTATCTTAATCTCTTCTCTTTTTCTATATCCCTTTTGCAAACTGCTTGAGGCATGGCCACGTAGATCGGGTCATTTTGTCCACAATTCCCTCTCTACTTCCTCCCAAGTAAGTTCTGTTTTGTTTACTTTTTTGTCTGTATGCATCAAAATGGTATGTTGAAATCATATGATGTAGATTTGGGCTCAGGAGGAGGTGGATGCTGTGCTGCTCGCTTGGGGCCATGTATTTCAGCTCAGCCTTGATATAGCAGCTGGCTGTGTCAACTTGATTCCCATCCTAATATTCTTCCCTGTGTGTTGAGCACACTCAGAAACTCTATGAAGATGGTGAGATGTAAGCAAGGCTTTACCTACCATCCCCAGGCTCTCACTGACATCTTCTAAATGTGACACATTTCTCCATTTTTGCCTTACCCTGTTGAATTTCATTTTTATTTCTTTCAGAGTGCCTCAACTAAACAAGCAAATTATTGTTGAAGGGAAAAAAAGTTTTCCAAGAACATTTATGTGTGTGTTGAAATTTTAATTGAAGAGACTACCATTAAGGTAATATAGTTTTAAATAAAGAAATCACAGCTTAGCATTTTTATAAAAAAGCATCAAATATATTTTTATTTGTGTTATATAGTAACATAAAAGCAAGGAAATGTATTAATTTCTAATTTTAGTGGGAAATTAAAATTTTAAATGTCTTATAAAATCACTTATGGAACAAAATTATGCAACAGTTTCATTGTGTTTTACTAGATAAATCACAAAGATATAATTCATTTATTCTTTATTTTAATATATGATTTACTTGCCATTCAATATTTGTCAGATTTTTAAAAAAATATATAGCTACAGGGTTTTTTTTCAAAGTATCAGATTGGGGAAGTTAGGTTCGTCTCTGAGTTTTTCTTGACTTTCTTTTGTCTCCTCAAAGTTTAAAATACAAATACTCTTTTTATGCATCATCATCAGAAGGCAGAACTATTATTATCATTAGCAATTATATTTAAGATAATCTTCAGATCCCACTCTTTTCAATTTGTAACACAAATTCTACACGTACCCTCCAAATCACCACCCTTGAGAGAATCTTCTGTAGCTCTGTCTGCCTCGAAAATGTGCTGCTCCTTCCTCAGAACCACTTATGCTAACCAGGCTATTAGCACCTGCTGAACCTCCCTCCGTCAGTCATCAGTCATCAGCAATCAGGCAGCTACTTGATAATTACTTGAGAGAGGGAAAAACACTTCAAAGAACTAAAAATATTTTCCACAGTGACTTTGTGCATAAAATAATTATTTTCACTCTATTAATCCACTTACATGTCTCTGTGCAATAGGGAAACTTAAAAATGCCGTGCATATGCATCAATATAATTCAATATCTGATATGCTTGTTTACTTACTGTTAATAGGAAACCAATGCATGACAGATGCAGACAATTCTAAGGTATTATATATATAATTTTATTTTTTTATTTTATACATATCGCCTTTATCACCTTTCTTAATGAAAGAAGTATTTAAGAAACAAAAAGAGGCACACAGCCAGAAAGTAGCTAAGAGCTATTCTGTGCTCAGTGCCAAGAACTGCACGAATACAGTTACATATATTAACTCATTGAATCCTCAAATATCCTGTGAGGCAGGTACTATTTTTATCTCCACTTTACAGAGGAAATCTGAGACAGAGAGAGATTAAGTGACCTGCCCAAGATCATACAATTGATAAGTGGCATGGCTGCGATTCCAACCCAGACAATTTGGCTCCAGATTCCATATTCTTAACTATAGGTGACAGATAAGATCTAAAAATACATGAAATGATAGACACACAACAAGCGGAGCAATGGGAAACACAATGTGTGTATTGTTTTGATGAATATCTACAATTATAGGCCTTATACACAGTTTTACAAAGTGTCGTATGGTGATGACCTCTAACAATTAAATAAAAATAACAACAAGAAAGATAATAATACTAAACATAGTAGTAGCTAATAATTATTGAATGGTGCTCTGCACAAGACACTATACAGTACAATTCTTCACACGTTTCCTCTCCCGTGACAGGTCACAGACCCCAACTCAAGCGTCAAGACTATATTCTTAATCACTGATCATTACTTACAGGACTAGATGAACTAATTGCCTTTAAGCTGTTAATTTTCAAAAGTTGCCAAAAACTAGGTGAAACATTTCAAATATGACTAGTTAAAATATTATTTCACAATCTTTCATATTTTTCCTGGGATCTCTCTGTTTCTAATTTGCGAATTTGCCCCCAAAGAGTATCTTTAAGAGTGCCAAAAATATAGAGAAGGTTTTGGTATAAGAATCTTTATGCTTGACTTTTGTGCACACTTCACTAGCAATTTTAATTGCTACATATATTTATACATATGCAGTTATATCAACTCTGCATTTGACAACTGTAGAATCCATCACATCTACTGGATGAGAATACATAAATTTGCGTGAGGTGTGAATTAGAAAAGATGTAATGAATATATATACATTTCACTTCATTGGTTTCCATGACATTAGAAAAGTTGAGCATGTATTTTAAATATCTACCCTAAGATTTTAATAAACTTAACTTGCCCAGCAGCTGTGCAGGCATGTTTAATGTTGCTATTTTGTCTCTGCAACACAGTACCTTTTACATAGAGTTGCAAATGAAACAGAAAGCAGAAGCTTGGAAAATGTATAGATGCATTTCACATGCATATTTCATGAATTATTTTCTATTTTCCTGCGGTTATAGCTTAATTGAGTAATCATTCCATTCTTTGTAAATGAACACACCTTTTGCTGTATTCTTTTGTGACTAGTAATTATTCTTTTATTTATAAATAAACACAAATATGCTAAAACAATAAAATAAAATATTGAGATGGGAGAAAGAAACGGAAAAATGACGCCATAGCACGCTGATACTTTTTTACTTTTTTGAATCACCACTTATTTTTAGAAGAGACTTTGAAAATAAAAGCTCTGAATATTTAGGCTTGTAAGTTTTTCTGAGTAGAAACCAATTCCAAAAGTAGAATTTTAAAACGGAAAATATTGATTACTTTTTGTTTTGTTTCTAAGGTGGGAATCATTTATTTTTTTCATCCTCAAATATATGCCTGTAATCATACTGATCCAGATGTTAATTCTCTTTCCTGATGTATTTATACGCAGAGAAGATGCAAAATAAAATGTTAAAGCAAGGCTTAAGGAGAAAATGTGGAAAGAAAGAGACAGGAAGAAAAGAAAGACAGGAGGGGAAAAATATATCAAATACTACACCTCATTCACATATATATACACATATATGATTACCTTATACCTTACTCATTTGTATGTATATATATCCACCAAGTATATATATTTGGTAGCAACAAGAGCAGGGGGAAAAAGTCTCCTTATGTGCCTTAAAAATGGTAACAGAGTGCATAAAACTTAATTCCATAATTACCCAAAACCCTACCAGATTTGTTAAAAAGCCTGCTCAGACAGAGATCCAGCAAAGTCAAGAAGGGAAGGAAAAAGAAATACGAGAAAGAGAAAATCAGAGGAAGCACAGTGAACAGACTCGGGCAGAAAGGGAGAGCTGGGGAACCGCTAAGGCTGGGGTGGAAATAAACCGCTACAGATGTTCCAAGGGATAGATGAACCTTGGGGAAACAGAAGAGTAAAATGTCAGGAATGAAAGCACAGATGCACTTGCACCTGACAGGTTCATCTCTAAGTGTATGATGTTTCATGATATCTTTATCTGAGCATCGGTGTTCATGTGTAATAAAAATAAGCTTGATACCAACTATTTTGATGACTTATTGGGAGAATTAAATGATATAAATACATGAGAATGCTCGGTGTAGAGAATATTTTAAAGATTCTTTATAAAATTATTTCATGGTGTTAACAGAAATGGAAAAACAACACCTAAAGCCATGTTTAGACAAAAGATCAGAGAGAAGAAAGAAAATTAAAAGATGAAGACATTGAAAAAAAATCAGAGTTAGACATATGTATAAAGAGAAAGAGATACAAAGTTAATTTTAACTCAAGGGATAGTCTTCAAATCACAGAAAATTAATATCATTTAACTTTGTGGATGTTATCTCAGAAAGTACAAATTATCCTGACTGGATTTGGGGAATACAGAATCTTAATGTTTGTTGAAGCTCTGAAAAGGCAAGATCGAAGTCATTTACATTTTATTCTCTTTAGTAAAAGGAAATAGGATCTCTCAGAGTAAAAGAAAAAGTCACCTTTGCAGGAATTTGCCAGCAAAAGTTCCTATTCTCACATCAGAGAGTAGTGACCAGTAGTGACCTGTAGTGAGCAGTAGTGACTCCCGGTAGTGACCAGGAGTAGTTGACCATTCAGAACATTTATCTTTTTCTTCTTATTAATGGAAAAATACTAACATTCTCTGCTTTGAGAGTTAGAACATGTGCTTTAAGCTTTCCCCAAAAATGAAAATAATGTTTCAAAGAGAAAACTTCAAGCTGCTTGCACCAAAAGCTTTTAAAGTCATTTTTCATTTGCACAATTATAAATTGAGATCCCATTTTTCATTTTGGTCTTACAGACTGGACTAAATTAAGTGGAGAGTGAAACTGAGTTCAGCATTCACAAGTTCTTTTCCCTTTATTTTAAAAGTTTGAAATTTTAGTCTTTTTTGAAATGTTGATTTTTTTTTAATTGATCATTAGTTCAAATATAATCAACCAAATTTAATACCAAATATAATCAATGTAATCAATTTAATACCAAATCAACCAAATATAATAAACTAAATTTCAGGTGAGAAACTATATAAATAGTTTAATTAAAAAGTAAGAAAAATTCTTAAATGGTGTCATGTATCAAATAGATGAGTAATTTTGCTTTGATCATGTCTATTGAAATATGACATAAATGTGGAAGCATGAGCATTTTGACCCATAAAACATTGCATTTAAATATGTGAGTGAGCATATAGAACTTAATTAAGAATTGATTTCATTAAAGAAAGGTGATAATTTATTGAGAGGCATTTTGATTTGCTATTCAATTATGAGCTAGAGTTAGGCTTTTTATCAGAATCCTTTTTTCAGGTAGGATAAAAGTGCAAGATGAAAGGGAGTAGTAAGTATTTATCCAGATTATTCTTGCAAATGATCCATGTATTAATTATCCAAACTGAAAGACATGGATAATTCATTTCATTTTTCTATTCAATATGCATGTTTTTCAAAATGCCTCAGTTGTACTGGGTATTTGGCAATAACCCCAATCATTAATTATTTCCTGAAAGATTCATTTTATTTACATGCAACTTGGCTGCATGTAAACATTCAAAATAGCCCAACGCTTGTAACTAATATTTGCATAGTGCTTCCCTGGTTTTAAATTGCTTTCACATACATTATTCATTTTCACATCTCAGCAATCCTATGAGATAAATATTAATAATCCTTTTTTGCGATAAAACTTTATATTAGAGTAACTTTAAGGGACTTTCTCAGAAACTAGGCGGAGGGGCAAGGACCTAGCCCACTCACAATTTTCAGCCCTGTGTTATTTCCACTATGCTATGCCGTTTGATGTAGTGGTTTAGATGGTAGACCCTGGCACCATATCACCTGGCTTCAAATTCTTCCTTCATTTACTAGCTGTTTAACACTGAGCAAGTTATTTAATCTCTCCGGCCTTAGTTTCCTTATCTGCAATATAGAAAAGATAATAAAATATTCTTATAGGCTAGCTATGTAACTTACAGAATCCTTTACAAAAGGAAAATGCAAGACTCTGTGTTTAATAAGCAGGAAAAAAGTGTCGTTAAAGGTACTAAAATATAATGCTTTCTCCTTTCAGTCTGTCCTCTCTTGACTAATCATTATGTTTTTTATTTCCTATTTATTATCATTGTAAGAAAAGAAAAAGTAAAATTTCAAATTATTTGCACAAATTATATCATTCGTCTTTATATTAAGCAATGCCAGTTTTAAATACAAATATGAGAACATTCACCCTGTGTATGGAATCTCTGATATTACACAAGTGTTATTTCATAGCTCATACACGCATATGTATTTTGCTCTTATCAGAAGAGTAGGAACACCGCACACAAACAACTCACCTGATGTGGGTGTGTGTGTGTGTGTGTGTGTGAGGAAGATTGGCCCTGAGCTAACATCTGTTGCCAATCTTCATCTTTTTTGCTTGAGGAAGACTGTCTCTGAGCTAACATCTGTGCCAATCTTACTCTGTTTAATGTGGGACACCACCACAGCATGGATTGACAAGTGTTGCTAGGTCAGTGCCCTGGATACAAACCTGCGAACCCTGGGCCACCAAAGTGGAGCACGTGAACTTAACTACTACGCCACCAGGCTGGCCCCTCACCTGTTTTTATTTTACTTACCAACACTCTCTAGCCATAGCTTACTGACAAGTAAGGAAGGTCTAAAGGAGAAATAGTTTGTTCTATCTTTTTCTTTTTATGTCATCCTTTAGCATAAATGGTTAATTAATACAGTGAAGTGATATCAGTAAGAAAGAATATGATAGGTTTCTGATACAAAAAATTATTTTTTTATATTTTCAAGTATGTAGGGAAGCCATTCTGGTCTGAATTTGGTTTGAGCTGAACTTTTTTTACTTTGCAGAGGAAGACTAGCCCTGAGCTAATATCTGTTGTTGATCTTCCTCTTTTATTTTCACTTGAGGAAGATTAGCCCTGAGCTAACATCTGTGCCAGTCTTCCTCTACTTTATATGTGGGATGCCTCTACAGCATGGCTGATGAGTTGTGTAGGTCTGCGCCAGGGATCCAAGCCCATGAACCCTGGCTGCTGGAGCGGAGAGTACTGAACTTAACCACTAGGCCACGGGGCGGGCCCAGGGCTGAACTTTATTTGAACCTAAGAAGGCTGACTTACAGCCTATCAAACATACCTTGTCCATCTGTTTAACTTAAGGTAAAGAATGTAATCTTTGAAGACAGAGATCAGTGTCTCCCTTCCTGTGGCGCCAGAAACAGGTCGAACCTCTGTGCACATGCTAATCTGTTATGAACATCTCCTTGAACCTTTGAAGGAATGTACCCCTGTCATGCTTGATGAATGTATCTTTGTTTTGAAATGGTATATAACTGCTGGAAATCACTCTTCTCTGGAGCACTTTCTTCCCTTGTGAAGGCTGTGACTCTTGGGCCCTCAGTGAGGCTCAAATAAAACTCTTCTCTTTTTTTGCAATAGAATGATTACTGATTATTTGCATCGACAACTCCTTGGTTGTTCATGTTTCTTGGAATGCGATTGCTTTCTCTCTGTGTTCAAAGCAAGTTGGTTTGAAGAGGAAACATGGCCCTTTGGAGCTAGGGGCACCTCTGCTCACAAAGTGGTTGTTGTAACATGCTTACCTTGTACTTGCTTTTAGTCTCCCTGACCTCCCTTGCCATCATGGGTACACTGGAATTCTATACTCTTGGGGCATTGTGAATGGTGTCTGCAAATAAAGAGGCAAGGAAAGGGGCATGCGTATTTCATGTACATCCTTGGCTCTTGTGCATGCTTCACTGTCCCATCAGACTTCACTTAAAAACACGTGTTCATTGATAAAATTATTTAGAATATCAAAATGGTGACCACAGATCATTAAACCGAGCACTGACCCTTCTGAGCAGATGCTCTGTGCAACTACACAGGTCACACATCCATGAAGCGGGCTCTGTCTGCCTTGAAGTGTTGTTGGAAGGAATTCATGTGTTAAAATATGTAGATTAGTTAGAAGAGGTCTTCATTCTTAGTCAACACTTACCAAATGTTAACCTATTATTATTAAGTAAACAGAGGTACTCTATTATGTTAAGGATAACTAAATTTAGTTAATAAATGTATATTATCTGGAGAACCTCAGAGGAGATGAGTGACCCCAGATTGCACACACAGTAAAAAATAACAAGCCTATGTAAAAGGTACAGGAGCCACTGGATCAGGAATCCATTCAGGGTTCAGCCACAGACATTTGGCAACTCTAAAAGATCAGCAGAGCGTTTTTTTTTTTTTTTTTCCCTGCCTAAAGCCCCAGTACATAGTTGTATATCCTAGTTGTAGGTCATTCCAGTTCTTTTATGTGGGATGCTGCCATAGCATGGCTTCATGAGCTATGTGTAGGTCTGTGCCTAGGATCCGAACTGGTGAACCCTGGGCTGCTGAAGTGGAGTGCGTGAACTTAACCACTCAGTCACAGGGCCAGCCCCTCAGCAGATCTTCTTTAAGAAAACATTCTAGGGGCCGGCTCCATGGCCGAGTGGTTAAGTTCACATGCTCTGCTGCAGCGGCCCAGGGTTCGGATCCCGGGTGCAGATATGGTACCACTTGTCAGGCCACGTTGAGGTGGCGTCCCACATCCCACAACTGGAAGGACGTGCAACTAGGATATACAACTGTGTACAGGGGGGGTTTGGGGAGATAAGGCGGGGGGTGGGAAAGATTGGCAACAGTTGTTAGCCCAGGTGCCAATCTTTAAGGAAAAAAAAAAAAGAAAACATTCTAGATGAAAGAGTAAAAGAGTCTAGAATAGAGATGGAAAGCACTTGCTTAGGAGTTAGACAAACCTATGTTCTCAATCTGCGTAATCTTGGTAATGTTGGTTACATCCTGTGTGGTCTTGGACCTCAGTTTCGTCAGCTGTAAAATGCTAATAATAATTAAACATACCTAAAATTTGTGTTGAGAATTAAATTAGGTAATGCATATAAACCTTTTATTCAGTTACTGATATCATCATTATCATCATTATATTTAAAATCTGATAACAATTTGACTAGCATCAACACCGTAAAAGGCATTGTACTAAGAGAAAAGAGAAGGCAATTAAAAATAAGTATATACATACAAGGATATAAAGTTTCAATTTACTTATATCTTTGGTTCAAAATATTTACTAGCTGTAGAGAGACAAGCAATACATGCAACCATATTGTTTCCAAAATCCCTAACCCTTCACATTCTCTTTCTAAGCAGTGCCAAATTCTGCTGGCTTTGTCAGCGCAGCACAACTAACTAAATGCCATTGTAATGCACAGCTTTGTTATATTCTAAAGACTTCACGAATGAGTGATGAAGGTAATTCATGCTCCAGAGATTACATCAAGTTCTAGGGAAAGAACGTAAAAAGAAAACCACTTTGATTTCATGTATCTCTTTTGGAATACATATCATCTAATTTAAATTCATTGATAATATTTTGACTATTCCTCCAAAAGAGAGAGAAAATATTAAAGTATTCAAACTATTTGACTTGTTTTTTGCTTATTCTCTACATTCTTTGGGGGAGTTTTGTGTACAACGCCATGTTCTCAATTTCTTTTCTCACCACTCATACACATTGTTTCTCTACTGCAAACCTGTATTTGGGTATTCTACTCAGGAACCTTCCATTTGATCTGATTTCTCTCAATCTTTCACTCAATTAAGTACTGTTCTCATTTTGAAATGCTAATGTTCAGCTTTATTTAGAAGTGAGCTAAGAACCTGTGACAATTCATTTAGCCTATGGTAAATATTTTAGGATTTTTCTTAAAGATCCCTCACCTTACAGCTTAATAAAGTCTCAGCTGATATAGAAACAGACACATAATTGTCTAAAATCCTTTTATTTCTCTTTTTTCATATGTTTTATATTGTTCAGCTATTTAGAGCCTTTCCTCCTAGATTCCAACAATTTTTATGTACAGTCATATTACTATCCTCAAATAAGTACCAGTTCAGTCAATTAATAAATATTTTAAATAGTTGCTATTTTAACAAATATTTTGTTGAAATAACTTTCTAGGTCCAAGACGGAGTCCCTCTTGCTCAGGGTGCCACATCAGCAAACCAAAACTTAGATAACTCTTGAAGTCTGGCATCTGCCCGGTACTGTAGATATTAAACCAATTTGCTGTTTTCCTGTTTAATTTGAGGGGAGACTCAGGATTGAGCTTGTTTTCAGAGGACTTGTGAGCTTGCAGAAGAAAGAGAATGCCTTCAGGGGTGTTGCGATCACTGTCTGGCCAGCCCTGGGCAGCGGTTGAAGCCAAGAAGTCAGATCACCCAAGGGCTTATTGGGAGGGTCCCCTTTGTTTCCCCAAAGCTCCTCCTGCTAAGCCCCTTAGCTCCATAAACCCCCCTGCTTTCTGTTCTTGGAGGCGAATTTGAGCGAACCTAGGCTCCCACCTACGCGTTTTGGCCAATTCAAATAAATCTTTCTTCTTCTCCAAGCACAGATGTCTCAGTGTTTGGCTTACCATGCTTTGGGCACACGAATTTGAGATTGAGATGTTCGGTATCACTCTAGTGTCCCTGTAAGTGCTCCTCAGAAATGAAGTGTATCCAGTCAGCCAATCCCTAAACGCCAAGCCAACTTTGGGCCTCTCACCCCACACAAGGCTGACTGTGTGGTGACAAATAGAAACGGCAAGCAACAGGATATATTGGAGCATATGAGGAAACCATTTGGTGTAAACCTAATTCGGCCTGACCTTGTCTTTCCAAAAGGACCTGACCGCGGCCCTTGAGTTGAGCATGCATTGTATATCTGCTTTAGATATTCCCTATGGCAAGAACAAAGGCCCTTGAGGTAAAGGTGCAACTTCCCTCCCCCTCCCAACACTGGCATTTCCTTAAGGATTAAGCATCTTTCCTTAGGCTAAGAACTGATCGCTTCGCTCACCTGTGACCACCCAGCTCCAGACCACAGACTTGCTTCCTGCTGCGCCCACTGAGATAGCAGACCCACTACCTGCTGTGTCCATCAAGTGTTGTGCTGACAGGGCAATCTTGTGACTATTGTGGGAGGGACATTTCAGTCAGACGTGAAGCATCCTGTTTGGGGGTATATAACCACTCTGTATACCTCACTTCTTTGGTGCCCTTTCTTCCTTCAGGAAGAAAGGCCCCAGGCTATGGTCCTCAGATTTTAGCTCAGAATAAACTCTCCCAAATTTTCATTTATAGATTGGTTATGGATTATTTTCATCGACAGTGGCCTCAGCCAATTAGATATTTTCTATTTTTCTCTTCCTTGTTCTTTATTCTTTATCCTATATAAACTTTCAGCTTTCCATCCCATTTTGCAATTCTCCAAAAGGAGACTATCCACTTCATAAAGTGTTAAATAAAGTTTATTTGTATCACCTAAAATTGTTATCTTTAATAATTTTTTTAACAATTTTAAAATTTATAGACTTATGAAATGTTTACTATAGTTCTAAGTTTATGTCTATTTATCAGTTTCTTCTCAAGGAGAAGTTAGAAATTTTGGAGCACCCAAGTCTGTTACTATATCATGGTAGCATTTAGAACGTTTTAATAGAAATGCAGAATTCATCATTCCATGAGAATTTACCTCATTTATTTATTCAAACCTTGTTTCTCGAACATCTTCTATGTGTCAAGTATTTTAGTAGAAATTGGGTGTTTAACAGTGAACAAATCAGATTTATTTTCTTCGTAATTTTTATTTAGAATTTACTCATTTGTTTGTTTTATGATCATCCTTAGGTTATTTGAGTTAATTCATTATAAGTCCTTTTATTCAACATTAATCATATAAGTCATTTGGAAATGTGTACATAGATTTCTTTTTTGGTAATTCATTTCAATCATAAAATTCACTAGGTCAAAAATTTCCAAATCTCTGTCCAAGACTGGTACTAAAACTGTACATTTTAGAAGCCAGTAGCAAAAGAAAAAAAAAAAATGAGTACCACTGCACAATGCTTATTGTATTTAATTTAAATTTCTTAATCCTAATTGTGTGACTGTGGTTACTTCACATTTCCTTACTAAAATGTCCTTCCTTTTATGAAATGGACAGAGATATACATAAGACATATGCACAGGTATAAATTAATCATATGGCTACTCCATTAATAAAAATAATTTTCCTTGAAATTCAAAGCAAATAGGCAGGATAGTAGTTTTTCACCAAGAATGAAATAAATAGCTCTGTAAAGTAGAAACGAGTTTATAAATTGAATAATTAGCCTCTAGTTGACAGGGATTTTTGTGTCATTAGTTAAGGACAGTGAGATATTTTAAGGTACTAACTCAAAGTAATGTTCAAACCCTAATAGCTTAAGTCAGTTTTACTGATACATTTACTCAGCCAACATTCTCTTAAAATAATAATAATGAGGATACTAGCAGACCAGTCATATTTAATTAGGCATATGGCCCTGATGGCCTATTTGGGAATTTGAATGCTGGCATGTTTGGTTGGCACCAAAAGATGTGGGCTACAGCCAAGCCCTTTTCATACACATGAAAAGTGTCACATTCATGCTCTCTTCACGTCTGTTGGATATTACTGAGATGGAAAATAGAGCAAGGTTAAATGTTTTTCTCTCAAATTAAAAGAACATTAAGCTAAACAAAAGGTCTAATTACCGCTTCAAACAACGTCACTAGAATGATTTAAGCAAAAGTACAACATATTCTATTTCAAGTAAAATGTTGACATATATCACTGTGAAAGTTTACCATAATGCCTGCTGATATACTACTATTTTAGAAATTTAAACAGTCACCTAAAACTTCTTTGCTCATACATATATACTGTATTTCTGCATTTTTATGATTTTAGGCAAATATTTCTGGCAAAGTAAACCTTGCTAGAGTGATCAGGATAAAGAGTGAAGAGGGACTTCACTCCAGAACCTGGTCATTATAAACACTATAAATTTCATAAGCAAATCATATGAGAGACCTCTAATCTTTTTCAAATTCCTCAAACATTACTTCTCTAAGATTTCTCCTGCTTCCAATGACTGATCAGACATGCTATTACATCAGTGTGACCCAAATTTTTATTTTAAGCCTATTTGCTCACTTACTTTTAAAAAAATATCTCATATACGAGGAAACTGGCCTCAGGGTTGCTCCTAAAACATAGCCACACATTTCCCATTTGTACTTATTTTCCCCCTAATTTCTCTTCCAGGTACCATTTCCACAGGGTGGGAAGCAGTGGAATATAGTGGTCCTAGGTTGAGACTGTATTACTTACCAACTGCGTGGTGTGTCAAAATCTGTCTAACCCTCAGTATCTTTGTCTACAAATTATAATATGAAAGTTACAGTGAAGAAGCAGTGAGATAATATAAGTGAATCAGACAAAGCAGCAACTAGCAAACAATAAGCGTACCAAAAGTTTACCAATTACTGCCTGTCAAGATCCTGCTTATCCTTCAAGGTCCTCGTGAACAATGCTTTCTAACACCACCAGTGATTGGCCTTCTTGTCTTCCAAATGCCATTCAGCCTTAGGTCTCCCTTGGTTCTGATGGTCAACCTTGTATTTTTGTTACTTCTGTCCTAGTCGTTTCTCCTTAACAGATAGTAACTTCCTCAAGGCAGAGTTTGTGTCTTCTTTCTTTAGAAAATTCGAAGGTATGTTTACATGAGAAATACATGGTAACAACAGATAAACCCAGGAGATCCAAATCACAAGGCTCTGAAACTAAACCGCCATTGGAACCACAGCCCACAAAAGTAGATCAAAATCTGCGTGCTTAACCTAAGCAGGGTGACTGCCTCCACACGTAGACTGAATGCCTGTCTCTCCCAAAATTCTTAGGTTAAATTCTAATGCCCAAAGTAATGTTACATGGCAGTGGGCCTTTAAGAGATGATTATGTCATGAGGGTGAGTCCTCATGTTTGGGATCAGTGCCCTTATAAAACAGACCCAAGAAAGCTCCCGTGCCCTTTTTACCATGTGAAGACACAGTGAAAATGCATAAAAGGAAAAGTGGATGAATTAGATGTCATCAAAATTAAAAACTTAAGTTCTGCAAAAGCCCATGTGAAAAGAATGAAAATTCAAGGTACAGATTGGGAGAAACTATTTGCAAATCTCCTATCTGACAAAAAACTAGTTTCTAGAATACAAAAAGAACTATCAAAACTAAGGGAAAAAATATCCAATTAGAATGTGGGCAAAAGAGACACAGACATTTCACTGACGAGAATCTGTAGATGACAAGCACATGAAAAGATGTTCAGAATCATTAGACATCAGGGAAATGCACATGAAGTTCACAATGAAATATCACTGCATACCTCCAAATAGCTAAAATAATAAATAGTGGCAATATCAAATGTTGACAAGGATTTGGAGAAAGTGAATCACTTATGCATCACTGGTGGGATGCAAAGTGGGACAACCACTCTAAAAAATAGTTTGATGTTTTTGTATAAACTAAACCAGCAATGACTATATGACACAGCAATTGCACTCAATCATCTTATTGCAGAAAATGAAAATTTATTTCACCCAAAAATCTATACATGAACTTCAACACCATTATTTGTAACATTTTTTAAATTTGTGATAGCCAAAAAGGGGAATTAACCCAGATGTCCTTCAACAGGTGAATGTTTAAACAAACTGTGCGGCATACACAGGATCAAACACTGTTTAGCAGTAAAAAGGAATGGGCTATTTATACACTCAATAACTTGTATGCATATTCAGGGAATTATTCTAAGAGAGAAAGGTTGACCCCAACCATATATATCATGTAATTCCATTTATACACCAGTTTTTGAAACTACAAAATTTTATAAATAAAAGAATAGTGTTTGCAGGAGTTAGGTGTGAGGTGAGTGAGGGAGGAAGGGAGGTGGGTGCAACATGAGATACCTGGTGGTGACGGAACTGTTCAGTATCTAGACTGTGGTGATATACAGTCAGGCATCACTTACCAATGAGGATATGTTTTGAGAAATGTGTCATTAGGTGATTTTGTTGTTGTGCGAACACCATAGAGTGTACTTACACAAACCTAGATGGTATAGCCTATTACAAACCTAGGCTATAGGGTACTGAACTTATGGGACCACTGTCGTATATGGAGTTCATCATTGACTGAAACGTCATTATGCCAAGCATGACTGCATACACAAACTTACACGTGTGAAAAATTGTATAGAACTAAATTTACACACACACACACACACACACACACACATAAGTACCAGTCAAATTGGAGAAATCTGAATAGATTTGTGGATTCTATCAGTGTCAATATAATGTTGGTGATATTCCACTATTACCGCAAAATTTGCCATTAGATGAAGCTGGGTAAACTGTGCATGGGATGTCTCTGTATTATTTCTTATAACTGCACGTGAATCTACAATGATCTCAACAAAAATTTTAGTTTAAAAAATTAAAAGCAAATTTGGGAGTCAAAGCACTATATTTAAAAGGTGTCTTGGAATTCAAATATTTATTCTTAAGACTTTTATGTAAAGATTATTCCTAAAAGGTGATGGAATACCATATTTTGCTATGATTTACTTATTTATATTAGAAATACCTTAACGTTTGCCTCATTAAGGATAATTCCTATAATAAGCTATAGATTATAATTATTAATGGTTTTCTGCATTCCATGAATTCCCTGATATGCATTAATTCAAACTAGTTGGGGAATTTTATTTTCCTGATTTTAACAAGCAACATGGCATGTTTACAAATTAGTGCAAAATGTATTTATCAATGAAAACATGTGAAGTTAATTGATCTTTCACAAAAGAGAGAGAGAGAGAAAACTGTTTGATTTAATTCCTAATTTTGCCTCTTGCAGAATGTGACTCAGAAATCTAAGACTATTTTATATAATTAATATTTCTGTAATTTTTTATCTGAAGCAATTAAAACATCATCTACAACTAATAAATACTGAAGACTATAGTATAATGGCCCTCAAAGGTTATGTTAGGGAAAATCCGTAAACTGAATTTACCAATGATACACGGCACTAATACAACACTCTATAAATTTGAACTACTGATAAAAACATTCACTACAATATATGTATATTTACATATGTACATATGCATATGTACATTCTTTTTTCTTTGGAAAGTTATTTTGATGTTCAAGCTAAATTTCAAGCCTCTTAATACAGGGTTTAAAAATAGATGTTGCCTGGCTCCTTCAGCCTCTTCATTTATATATTCATTTTTTCCTTGTTTAACATTTGTTCTCATCCAGTTTTGTGTTTTTCTACTCACAGCTCCTAGTTTGTTCCCTTGGTGTGGTGACAAAATTTAAGTCTTATATTCTGTTTACAGTCTCAGCTGCATTCACAGAGAATGTGGCTGAGTGATCAGAATATACTGAAACAGGGAAAAAAAGCCCATAATTTACAAAATGCTGTGATGATGTGAGTAATTGTTCTGCCTACACTGAGCTGCTTTGACAAACTCTTTTGCAGAGCTCTTGAACTTACATATTTTCCTTTGGCATCCTTAATTTTAGTTCAGCTCCGAGGGAATCTAAAGTAAAATGGAGCTCCAAACAAGTTAAAATGGAACCAGTCCTGCATCACGAAGAGAAGACGTGAAGGTACTGACAGTGTTTTACCCGATGGAGAGAAGGCATCGTGGAGGGTGACCATCCATCCCAGTTCCCTTGGTAGAGTCCAGATTTATACTTGTTATCATAGCATTGTTTTTAATACTACTCCTTTCACTTACAAAAGTGTCTCAGTTTTGGCAACAAATTATACGGCAATCCTACTTATGAGGTACATAATAACTCCCTTCAGTTGCTTGAAAGATTGTCTTATGGAGAAGGCAAAAGTCTAAATTTGCATGAGCCAGAGATTAGAAATAGTTCAATGCATAGAGCTTTAAGAACACACCCTTTGGATCTGTATAAGAAGGATATATTAAAATTTGGAAATAGCCTCCCTTCAAAAGAGGAGAAACTACTGTCCATGGAGGTATATAAATATAGAAGAATGACAACTTATCAGGTTTTGTTAAGGAATTTCAAGCATCAGGGGCCGGCCAGGTGGCGCAGCAGTTAAGTCTCCACGTTTCGATTCTGCGGCCCAGGGTTCGCAGGTTCAGGTCCCGTGTGCGGACATGGCACCGCTTGGCAAAAGCCATGCTGTGGTAGGTGACCCACATATAAAAAGTAGAGGAAGATGGGCATGGATGTTAGCTCAGGGCCAGTCTTCCTCAAAAAAAAAGAAAAAAAAGAATTTCAAGCATCAGATGAATGACTAGATTAAAAATATTTGTTTCCTTACATATTGTATAGCCTCTGAATAAGAAATATAAGAAAAATAAGAATAACACTATTTCTTGAGTGCTGTTATCTAATTCTTCCTTGTATTTTAACATTTAATTAATTCCCTAAATTTCTGAGAGACAGTAACATTATTCACTCTTTCTTCTTTTTTTTTTTTTTGGTGAAGGAGATTGTCACTGAGCTAACATCTGTGCCAATCTTGCTCTATTTTGTGTGTAGGATGCTACCACAGCATGGCTTGATGAGCCAATGTGCAAGTCTGTGCCTGGTACCCCAGCCCACCAAAGCAGAGCACGTGAACTTAACCACTATGCCATCACGCCAGCCCCACTTTCCCCTTTTTTTAATGTGGTTAAGAAACTTGCCCCAAAGTCACTATCAATTTCATAGCAGTATGAAATTGCATAAACAACTGCATAAACAATTTCATAGAGGATAAAATTAATGAATTTCCTATTGATTCAGTACGTTTAGAGACAAGGCAGCTTAGCTAGAAAATTTTATTCAAATTCTAGTGTTCTCGTTCTCAGAACTACACTATTGGCTATGTTTATCATCATTAACATGATCAAAATAATAACACACTTATTTATAATATTAACACTCTTTATTGAGTACTCACTGTATCCAGGTACTCTGGTAAACACTTTTCACATCTTACAGAAATCCTGTGAAATATTGGTCAGAACTCTCTTGCACACACATCATGAAATTCAATTCAATTTGGTTGAAAATGCCAGGTGTGTAGCTCACAAATAAAAGCCCAGGTATGATGCTGGCCTTGAAGCTATTGGTTCCAACTGCTTATCACATATCCTTATTTCTCTTCTCCTCACTAGACTCTATTCTACTCTGTACTGGCTTAATTCTTAGGCAGGCGCAATAGCTCTGATAATTCTAAGGGCACAGACCACCCCTGCTGTGGGTTAGCATTTACTCCCGGACAATTGCTGTACAGGTATGTAGGATAATCTGATTGGCTGGCTGGCAACATGACCACTGCTCAAGGGTGTTGAGGGCACAGAATTGACAAGTCCACTAGAATCCCATGGATACAATTCCTAAAAGGAAATAAAGAATGTCATTATCAGAAGGGAAAGATAGACTGGATTGGCCAAAAAAATATATATCACATAAACAGTAGATGGAAAAATAATTATCACATTTATTGTATTGGCCCTAAGTTATTTGCCTAATGTAATGATGAGTTTCAAACCTAGGATTTTGTAATTCCTATATTCATCTTATAACCACTATGAAATATTTATGAACAGCAAGATAGATTTTTTTTAATAATTATAAATTCTAGTTAAAATTTTTTCATGAATTCCTCTATTTTTCCTATTTCACTTTTATAAAGTTATCATATTAACAGAAATAAAATACAGTGTATTCAAATTACTTAAATGGATAATTTACCTCCAAAATTTTTAGCTCTAAAAATAAGGGAATAGAGTAATTCAGATTAATTAAGCAAACCAACCCCCACTCCTGAAAAAAAAGAAAGACCAAACCAAAATAAAATAAAAAACCCAAAATGTCTGGAATACAAATTGATTTTATTTTGAGGATGGCAGTAGTTATAACTGGTCAAATAATTGATCATGAATCAATTTTTTATATGTCATGTAAATAATTTAGAAGCATATATTGTTCTAAAAACGCACACTTGTTTGAGTTCTCTTGTTCACTAACATACTGAACAAATATGTTTTATATGGTCTCTCTTATTTTGAGTAAGTACTTACAACAAATTGTTTTCATTTTTATCAAGTAAACAATGGCCTTTGTATTTCTAATCATTTTTGAAAATCTTTGGAAGTGATTCATTCTTCTTTTAATAAAATATAGACTGGAAAATTTACTTGAAGTATGGGGAGTTTGGGGAATAAAATGCCAATAAATCCCTTCCAAAGGAATTTAATTCCTTCTCACCTCTAGGAGAGAAATCCTGTCCTAATTCTAATGTTGTTCTCTCCAGTCTAGTGAAGGGAAAATTAAGATTATAATTTGAAGGCAGAAAGAGTTTCACTTACATATATAAGTGTTTCATTTACATATATAATATTGGATAGGGAGTTTTGAGGTCAATATCTCAAGAAGAGAACAATAGACACCATGATTTAATTTCCAGAATGAATCCTTGAGTGTGACAATAATCTTGTCTTACTGTCCTTGCCAAAAAAGAGAATAAATTAATTGATGAAAAAATTGAACAGTAAGAGAAGAAAAAGTAAGACATTGACATGCTAAAATTAGAATGAAAAATTCAGTGTAAATCTGAAGTTACACAGTTTGACATAGTACCTATATTTGATTGACTTTCAAGTGACTTGCCATGAAATCCTTGGGACTAATGGATCTTATCTTCTTTATGAATAAAATGCTTAGATGTAGATACAGATTAGGTAAATCTTTCCGGACTATTACGTACCTGAAAAAAGCTTCAAGCAGAAAATCTTTCAAAACAAATAATTTTATTCAAAAGCCACAGACATCATCAAAGACAGCACTTTTAGAAATTAATTTCCTATTGATTCAGTATGTTTAGAGACAAGTCACCTTAATTAAAAGCACGAGAATGAAACATTATTCTGTCTCTCTGGAAATGTGTTTTAGCATTGCAACACATTTGTACATATCTATTTTCTGATTTTATTGTTCACCTTTATACAATGTGGTTACACAAAGTGTGTGGTTCACATGATCACTGCATGACACTCAAGACTGCCTCTTGTGTTCCCCTGATTCTGAATTGCGTGTAGTATTTGACTCTACTTTCAACAAAATGTAGAGGATCTTGAGTGCATTCAAAAACAAAGTCTGTGGCAGTGAGGTTCAGTAACAGGCTCAAATTCTAAGAGGTAACAGCAATATGAAAAAATCAAGAGCTAGGAAGTTGAGTGGTAAATAAATTTGATGGGTTTGAAGTTGCGTTATCTAGAAATGAGTGCCCAGTGGTTCTGGGCAACATCTCTATTTGGGTTTCTATCAAATTCCTGACGACTTTGGTTCTAAAAGTTGACTTGATTTATTCAGTCATATCTTCTTGAAAGCATCTCAGTAGATGATCCTGCGTCATGTTTTTCTCTCTATGGACATGTAGCTTACTGGAAGAAGTATCAATTTTCTTTACCAAAGGAAATATTTCTACCTGTGCTCTTAAACCCTTCATCGTCTGCTTCCCTCTAAAGATAACACTTTATTTTCCATCAAGTGTTATTTTAATTTTGAATTTTTATTGTAAATAGTTGTGTCTTATCCAAAGATCTTTATCTTATTTGACATCCATTAGTGCAGCCACATGATTTTTCCAAATTAACAATAACACGCTGGTTTTTTTCTTGCAGTCTGCATGAAACTATCAAACTTTATTTTTCAAAGACAACATACGCAGGGGTATTCATTACTCCTCCAAAATAGATCTGATATTTTGGTATCCACAATTCTCCATCTGTATGCCAGATGCTTGAAGCCACGTGGCACTGCTCATATTGAAACAAATAAATGTGAAATATACAAGATGGGTAAAGGGCAGTGTTAATGTTTTACACGTGTGCCACCAATATTCAGTACTATATTAATCTTCCCTGATATTCTAAATATCACTTGAAAAAGGAATGCTATAATACCAGGGAATAGATACAGAAAATGAACCAACATATTTAACTACTCAGCACTAACCTCGTACATCATAACATTGGAAGTCTTTTGAAGGCAAAGAACAAATACTTTACATTGACATGAAACACAAAATGTAAAAGGTCATTGAATTGTGGACACATTTTATATAAAGAATGGCCTTCTTGATCTTGAGATTTTTAAATTTTTATTTATTGGAATATGTTAAATTAGATAAAAGAAAGACTTTGATAAATTCGATTTCAAAATTTCTTATGACAACAAAATCTTAGATCAAATCTCTGTATGTGTAGGTTGATGCAACTTAAAATCGTTGTAAATATATATCTTTGTTTTTTTTATGGTTTATTTTGTTCCATTTGAATGTTGAAATTTTCTCGTGTCCTTGTTGTTGATATCTGATGATAAGCATAGTTGTTAGGCTAGGTCGTTCAACCTATGTATTTTCTGTATGCTTTTACTGCGCTCTCAATTACTTTTCTCTTTACTACATCAAAGTTCCACTATTTAAATACTTCTTAAATGGTTTCCTTCCCTGTAGATTTCTTCCTTTTAGAGAATTCCCCTAGGATACTTGTTTATCCTAAAATATTACTCTTTTTTTCTTGCCTCCTGTTTTAATTTAACCTTCAGGGGTTTCCTGTTTTCTAGAGACAAAACTCAAACAGCTTAGCCTAGCTTCCATGTTGCACCAGATTATGGACAACAAAGTTTCCTAATCCTATTTCTTACCTTATCCTCAAGTCACAGGCTGCTCAATACATTTAGGATTTCTCTTCCTCCTCATTTTGCTTTCAGCATCCAGCACCTGTCCTTCCACCCGTCTTCTCAGACAACACTAAATATTTCTGATGTTTATCAATATTAAACCAATGCCTATCAATATTCAAGTTTAAAGTGATATTAAAAAAATGAAGATAAATTTATTGGTTAGTCCTTTTTCTATATTGAAAAGCTACATACACACATATGGAAAGGTTACACATAAGCACATATATATGGAAGAAATACACACAAATCTGTGGATCTCTGGCTAAAATAGTGATAGGTAGATGTTACATTTTAAATAATGTTGCAAATTTTCTTTCATAATTATGTAATATACAATCAGAGATTGAAAGAGAATATATGAAAATATAGAGAAACAGAAAAGCTTGTGAAAGAGTCTTTCCAAAACACCAAAACCTTTACTGCTGTAATTAATTCAGTGATTAATTGTCTGCTTTACAGAAAAATCTGTGTCCTTGAAAGTTATTTTTGTTCTTGAACTGTAATTTAAATCCTCTCATTCATTTTTTCATGTACAAAACATACAAATCTAGTCTTCCCAGCTAGATTGTTAGGTCCTTGAGGAAGGTCACTTTTTCTGAAGTTATTATGAACACTTAAAAATAACTCATAGAGCACCCTATGTAGAGTCAGGACTCAATAAATATTTTTTGTTTGATACAATTTGACCTTGTCATTATCTTCTATGAAGACTCAGCTACTAGTGTATTTAGAGTTTATTGTTCTACCTTTTAATATATTGGACATTTAGTCAAAACTTATCTCACTTTTGCATGTCTGCACAGGAAATATATAAATATATTTCTGTGCTTTTAGAAAATGTCTTCTGGATTACAGATTTATTAACTAGAAGTTGATTAAACCCATCATCCTTTCTAACAAATATTGCTTATTTAGCTTAATTCTCAAGCTCTTCTAATAATTAAAAATAGGCTAATAAATGCAGATTTTTACTGTAGTGAGAAACGTAAGTAGTATATTTTCTTATGATCCCTAAATTGAGAGAATGACTAGAAGAGTGAAGAAATGTCAGTATTCATATAACTTTATAATCTGTGATGCTTCTAATTGTGGTGAATTTTTAATTTGTTCTTTGGAAATTTTTGGCTGCAAGTACAAAGTATCGCATGCAAACCAGTTGAAACCAAATATGTGAAAAATAGAGGTTTGAAGATGGGATACAAATTTTGGAAGACAACAGAGTAGATCACAAAAATCAAATAAAGAAATCTCCCTCAGAGGCTGTTTCATTTTATCATTCTTCTCTCATGGCTAAGAAAGAAGCTTCGTGAAGCTACTGTGTTAATTGCTCAGTCCTCAGTATCTAGAATGGTGCCTGGCTCATTGTTCATTGCACGCGCTAATGCGTTATTTATTGAATGGATAGAAGGAGATGAATCTTGTATCGTCTCTACAGGACCCCAGGGCCAGAGAGAAGAGACAATCTTTCCTGCTTGTTCCAACAGAAAAATATTGAAGGGCAGCTACCAGCCTTGCCCAGTTCACAGTCTTTCTCCTGAGGTCACGAGGGGCTATAAGAAAGTGGAATCAGGCAGGGCTGCTGGGAAGGCATATCAGAATTACAGAGAACTATTGTAAAGCTCAGGTGGCTGTGTCTCTGTCCTTTAAGTGTCTGTTCAACAGCAAAAATAAACACAAAACTCTCAGTTGGAAGTACAATGTAAAGATAATGCATTTTTTCCCAAGGAAAAGCATGAGTTGCAGTCTTCCAGAAGGGGAAAATTAATTCTACTTCATTTGAATGTTGTTGTACATACCATCTCTTTGACTCCTAAACTTCTTTAAAAAATATTAAAGTCCTCTCCTCCAGCACTTCTGAACATTTCTCGAAGCTTTTAGAAATTTTGGTGAAATGGTATAGAAAGTAAGATTTTAAGTCATGCAGCAGATGCCTAATGATAAATTGGAGCTGCAATTAATCCCTCAAATATGCTGTTTAGTTTCAGGTGGCTTTACTTGTAAAGTACCAAAACATGGATGATTTTTTTTTTTTTTTTTTTTTTTTTTTGCTGAAGAAAATTTGCCCAGAGCTAACATCTGTGTCAAACATCTTCTATTTTGTCTGTGGGTTGCTGCCACAACATGGCTGCCAATGAGTGGTGTATGTCCATGCCCAGGAACTGAACCCAGGCTCCTGAAGCAGAGCATGCCAAACTTAACCACTAGGCCATGGGGCTGGCCCCTGGATGATATTTTTAATACTGATACCAGGTTACAGAAATAGGGACCCAAATTGGAAAGCTGGAAAGCAGTTAGTCTTGCTCTAGGAACAGCATATGTAGAAAAGATAAGGACTTCAATTCTATCCTTAAAAACTATGATTCTAAAAGGAAAGTATATAAATTTTCCAAATCTTTCTTCCTAGCCTTCCCCTATCTTCAACTTCCTAAGCTCTAATTACTGTTGAAAAAATCTTTTGCAGCTATGTACAGAAGGATTTAGAAATGAATGCTATTTTCTTGTTGTTAGTGAGTCTGTACTTGTTATAAATATAACAAACTCTTATTATTCCATCGGAAAAGTCATAATTTAAATTACTCTTCACACATTATAATGCTGTTCTGCATTGTTCTTAATGAAGGTCGGGCCTGGGAGATAATATGCTATTATTGGTTGTAGTCTAGCTATTTTGTATGCATTATACATTTGACAAGAATACAGCTTCAGAAGAAGCAATTCATTTACATAGAAAATGTTTTGCTATAAGTAAACCAAAGCATGTCTGCATTCAAATATAGCAATGTGTTGGTGGATTGATCATTTTATTTTATGGAGAATATGCATGTGTATATAAGTGTATATATGTATTTGTTGTCTCAGGCTCAAATGGTAAAGATGAAGAGCATTCTGTAACTGAGGGTATTTGTTAGCCTGTCATTCTCACTTGATCGTTTGTTCTTTAATTTAAATTTGTGTGCTTCATAGTTATTAAATTTAATCATGTAGTTGACCAGTCCTCAACAGGGACACCATACTTAGCAATCTACAGGTACTGTCTCATTTAAGCCTCATAAAAAAATGAAAAATAGGTTTTCCTCTCTTTTACTTTTGAAGAAATTGAGATTTTGAGTTTCTGCAAGTTTGTAAGTGACAAAGACAAGCTAAACCAAAATATACCCCTATGCTATGAACCAAAATGCTGGACTTTCTATCTCAGAAGAAAGGGGTAAGAGGGGTGGGCCCAAATTTCTTTGCCCTTTTTGAAATTAAATGATCAGAGATTGTGCACATAATTTCCAGATTTATGCTTTATTTAAGTTTCATATCACTTTTAGGGGGCAAATGAAGGAGCATGCATTAAACAATACACAACTTTTATCGTGAAACTATGAGCTAGAATGAATTGTTTTTGTCCTTTTAGATTATGCTTATACATGTAGAAGAAATCTGACAGTTGAATAATTTCCTGTTAATCTAATCAATATACGAAGCAAGTCTGTAAAGGAACATTAAAATCCTTCAAAGTTAGAACTGATGTGGATAATTAAATTAAATAATTTTTCCTTTTAACTCTTGGAAGCAGCCTAAATCAGGGTGGAGTTTATAAATTGCATTCTCTTTGAGTGAGTACAGATACCTGAGGCCAATTGTTATATTTCATTCCATACCAATAGATCTTTCTCACAACTCCTTACATTTGTTGTCTTTCTTGATTCATTTTGATTTTCAAAACTGAGCTTGATTTACTTCAATGTGTTCTCAAAGAGCATGGAAAGGAGAAATCGTTTTCTTTTAACTTTTATTCATTATGGCCAATTGAAACTAAATAATCAGTCAATTGCTACCTGATCCATGACCACCAACACTGATTGGCTTATATCTTTCAGAGAGAGAGAAAAAAGGAAACCCTAGAAAGTTTAGATGAGATAGTTTAGAGAAAGATTGTTGGGAATAGGTCCAATATCTCTACTCAGCCCAGGCACACCTGCCTTTGCAACTCTGGCAGCTGGGACAGTCATCAATATTGCAGAGCTTATCTAGCCATCATGAATGAAAAGATGGAAGTTACTTTTTTTTGTTTGTTTTTTTTTTGAGGAAGATTAGCCCTGAGCTAACTGCTGCCAATCCTCCTCTGTTTTTGCTGAGAAAGCCTGGCCCTGAGCTACCATCCATGCTCATCTTCCTCTACTTTGTATGTGGGACGCCTACCACAGCATGGCTTGCCAAGCGGTGCCATGTTTGCACCCAGGATCCGAGCCGGCTAACCCCAGGGCCGCCAAGAAGCGGAACGTGTGCACTTAATGGCTGCATCACTGGCTGGCCCCAGAAGTTACTTTTAATAAAGAAAATTGTAAATACTATTCATAGTGCATTCTTCTCAACGTTGTACACTCTTGTCTATCCTTAATTGGGACATATTAAAGCATATATGAGAGAGGACACAAATTGAAATACTGAGTCCAAAACCGAGTGGTCAGAGAGGATGTATGAGGTGCTCCTTGCTCCCAATTTTTGCTGCAGACCTGAGGGGTACAAGTCCTGAGAACTAAGAATAGAGTGACAAAGAGAGGCAAACAAAGAGAAAGATCCAGCAGGCCTTTCTTTAAGATTTTGGAACAGGAATGAACACTTTAAAGGTGGTACACACATTTTAATCAGCTCATCTATGACTCTTACAGACTTAATTCTGGCTGAAACTTGAATGGGAAAACTTTGAAGAGATATTGAAGATTTTGTGAACATTTCTTACCTTCTGATGCTCAAAAGTCCCGTAAGACTCACATTGTGCTTACCTATTACTGTCTTTCTTTCATAGGAAATCTACACAGACAGATATACATGCACATCATATTCTAATTTTATCAAATAGCAGTAAAAAGGTATATGCTCTAAATACGTTAAAATTCTTTTGATCTTTAGAAATTAGTTCATAAAATTATACCTGTAGTCTTCTGGTGTCTGATAAAGAGAATACATCACTCTATTTTCATTCATCCATTATTCCACAATTTTTTTTGAAACTCTCCTGTGCAAGATAGCTTTCAATATCCACTCCTTCCAAACAGGAAGATCATAAATAAATTGAAGCATTGTTGAAAATTTGAAGATGTTGTACAAATCTATAGCCAAACTAGGTAGAAATTGTCTCTTAAAGTTTCACTATTTTATTTTTGATCTTGCCAAATTTATCATCTGGACAATGAATTACCAGGTGCACAGGGAGGCCGTTATTGACACATTCATCTAATTTCTTTTTCTCCTGCAATCCAAACTACAAAAAATAAAATCCTGATTGCTCTTCTGTTTGCAGCTGTACGGAGATTGATTACCGGAGCACGCACGTCCAGCTTCATCGCCACTGGCAGGCCTAGGGCCGGGATCCCTTTCCAGTTCTTTGAAATGCTCTGACAGAATCTATCTTCTAGTTTTATGTCCACAAACCTTTTTTCATGGTCCTTATTTCATCTCACTGCTGAATATTTCATTTTAAAGAGAATGGGCGTGTATGCTTTTAGCCCCATCTAGTCAAATGTTCTCTGGCTGTTCTTTCTGCAGCAAAGCCGGCAGTAATGCACTCCTTGGCAATAAGGGGAGTATTTTTCTTTCTTTTTATGTCATCACTTCTGCTTAGATCTGAGAATATTGAATGATCACAGTCCCTCACTTTCTGTTTTATTAATGATTTCATCTTATAAACACATATATGAATAAATCCTGGGTATTAAATATATATACACACAGAAATAAGAACCATATCTTTGAGAGAAAAACAGATCTCACTGTGCACTCAGTAAGCAAAGTTCTATTAAGAAGTATTCTGGTCTTTCCCCATATCCCCTCTCTCTGCAAGGGAGGTAAACAGAGGTCACACGCAGTGAGATGAGCCTGTGCTGAAACCAGGTTGTCTGGCTTTCTACCCTGGCTCTGACATTTATTTGCCATGTGACCTTGAGTAAGTTATTTCAATTTTCTATCTCTCAATTCCTTCATTTGTAAAACGGAGAAAACTACCAATATCCAAAGGTTAGAGTGAAGAGAAAATTAAGGGGTTAAAATACTTTGAAGGTGGACTTCAAGGACTTTGAAGGTGGTCCTTGGCATCTATTAAATAAATGTTAAATGCTACACCTGTAATATTGATGCTTCCAACAAATAAATGCTGATATCTGAAGAATTGCTTTATGATTTGATGTCCCCAAAAGAAATGTATCATACTTGAAGAACATGTTTATTCTTTTCACTCCCATTTTTCTGGCATCTAGAACAATGCTTAGACGTATATTGGTGTTCAGTATATATTTTGTGATTGATTGAAAAAACAATGAATGAATGAGGAATGATTATCTGGAAGAGAATATATATATATATATTTAGTATATATGGGTACTTTATATGCTTTTATGAAAAATAAATTCATTAGTATAGCTATTAGCTAATAATTGATTAGCTACTTTGAAAAACTTGAGGACAGGCGGTATCGAACAAACAACATTTAAGGAGAGGCGACTAGGTGTTAGTTGAGAAATCCAAACACCTAGGAGGACGTTAGGATCTGAGGAGCTGTAATACTGTGGAAAGGACACGACCAAGAGCCACAAGGCCTAGAATCCTGCTCTTAGCTCTGCTGTGAAATTGTAGTTAATGCATTTAACAGCTCTGAAACTCTGTTACCTATTAAATATCTGCTGATTTCACCGGGTTGCTGAAATAAGTGTATAATTGCAATATTCCTAACTGGTTTCTGATGAGCAAGAATGACAGAACTCCTTTTTCTTCCCTGCTTAACACTGCTTGTCACCAAATTTACAGTGCCCCTCCCTACTCTGAAAATCTCAAAAAGTTGTGTAAATCACTTATCAGCTGGGTTTATCCAGCCTTTAAGATCCAGCTTGAGATACTCTTGAATTGCTATTCCATGCCCTTTTCTATAGGAAAGTCAACGTCCTTCCTAGAAATTCTACAGATTCCTCAAACTGTCCCGTTTTTCAATCACTTCTTGCTCCTTCTGCGTGCTTGTCTCCGCTCTGCATCTTTCAGCTGTTGCTTTGTCTATATTGTAGTGTCAATCTGAATATGGTCTCAGCTCCTTTCTTTGAATTTTCCCCAAAAGCCTAAACACATGAGGCTTTTGTGAGACAGTTCAAGATTTTAAAGGAGTTAGAAGCTAAAGCTATCTAATGCTGAATATTTGATACTGTTGTGTTTAAAAAATTCTTCCTATCTTTTCTGTGGCTCCGTGAATCCCTCTCGGCTGTCCTATTTTCCCCATCCCAAACCCCTTTTCCTGTAAGGCCCGTCCACGTAATTACTTCTTTGGGGTGTTTTCTCCTGCTAGTACATCCTTGCAAACCAGTTCCCTTCTGCTTTAAGCTCATTATCAAGACATTTTCCTAAAAATAACAATTTTTCTCCTTAAAATATTTTGTTACTGACAATAATTTTGCACCTCCAAAATTTAGTCAAGCATATTCACTTTTCTGTGCCAATGAGATACAAGAAAAAGTGATATAGTCAACCTTCTTGTTTTGCCTTAAAGTAAATGGCTATTATTTCTCCTCCTTTACCTTTTCTTCTTCCTGCATCCTCATTGACAGCTGTGATGGTCATCTGTCTTAGATGTCATAAACAAGGGATGACGTACATTAAGACAGAAGGATCTTGAACCTGGATGCTACTGAAAAGCAGAACCACATACCATATACATTTGGGCTTTCTTGTGAAAAAGAAATAGATTTCTGTTTTAGTTGATCTCTTAATAAGTTGGGTCTCTATTACAAGTAATGAACTTATATCTTAATTAATAAATTAATTATTTTCCTGAGAGCAAGGCATTTGAAACACAAAAACCAGGATGATATTTATTGTCTATTTGCTTTTACAATGCTGCATTTCTTCTTTAGGGCAATTAGCCAAGAATTACCAGGTGATCAAGTGAATTTGCTGACTAGGGGATGGGGAAGAGAAAGACAAGAGAGAAAATTCCAAGAAAATGGTTGCATAATACATTTAAAATATGATATTGTCACGTTGCCAGGAATGGAGCATCTGCACTGAAATCTGAAAGGACTGTCATAGGTTCATCTTAAGTAGAAAGTAGCACAACCTCTCTGGGGATGCCTTTTTTACCTGCAATGCTACTTAAAACTATGTTTCAAAGGGGCTGGCCCCGTGGCCATGCGGTAAAGTTCGCGCACTCCGCTGCAGGCGGCCCAGTGTTTCATTGGTTCAAATCCTGGACGCGGACACGGCACTGCTCATCAAACCATGCTGAGGCAACGTCCCACATGCCACAACTAGAAGGACCCACAATGAAGAATATACAACTATGTACCGGGGGGCTTTGGGGAGAAAAAGGAAAAAAATAAAATCTTTAAAAAAACACGTTTCAAGAATTGAGAAACTGAGAAAATTAAAAGATGATGAAAATAACAATTGAAAAACATTATTATAATTCACCAAACCAAAGTAGGAAAATTTTACTCAATTTAATTGGTTTCAAATGTTGAGTTGCATTAAAAAGAAAAAAGTAGCCAGGTACTGTCTCCTGAACCAGCTAAAACCAAATTTGTACATTAATTTGTTAATCCCCCTTTATAACAGTCCAACAGTGTAATCCTTGCTACCTAAAATTTTAAAAAGCAAAGCTATAGCTGCATACTTGGATGATTCCAGGACATTCAGGGATGTTCTGTGATGAGCAGTCTACCAGGAGTAATGAACATGGAACAAACAACATGAGAGGCGGTGAACAGTGGGCCTGGTCATCTTTGGTGTATAGCAATATCGTAATTTGATAACTATAATTAACCTTTCTAGTTTAGCAAGACAACTATATAGTTAAAGCAGAAGACTCTGAAGATGTTCTCAAGATTAATCAAAGGCAACTGACTATGAATCATCATAAATTAAACAATGGATTGTACATATCCATCTGCTCATCAAGACTAGATCTGGGAGGATAAAGGTGACAATATTAAGGTGGGCAGTGAGAAGGGATGCTATGCTTCAGGCATCATGTTTTGTCAAATGTGTGTATGGAGAGTACTCTTGTCACTCAAAAGGAAAGTAAAAGTAATGGCATTGAAAAAAGTACTTCGGAGATGTTTGTTCTCAGCTGGCAGCTAAACACTATGACATACTTAGAAAGCCAGAGGGTAAGTGACAAGGAACCATTTGGAGTTACAACTACTCAGATCTGCAGAAACTACAAAACAGATCCACACATAAAACCTTGTAGGAATCATGGGAATTGGAGAGTACAGATCTGAGTCATGAGTGGCGACTACCCTCTAACTTCTCTTGATTTGCTTCACTGTGGGGAATAGTTGATGAAGAAAATGTTGACAGAAGAGGAATGCTTTTCCAAGGAACAAGTAGTCTACCAAGTCATAGATGTTTTTGAAGAAAACACAACATATGGTTCTTTAAAATTATGAATAAGTTGATACACAAAAATAAGAAAATTTCAAGAGGCAAGTTGAGTATAAAAATCATGGCAAGATAACACAGCCTCTGTTGACAAAGAACGGGAAGCCCTAAGGAAATAATATACTGAGATGAACTTAGTCTTAGAAAGGTAAGTGATTGAAGTAAGAGGAGACTATAGGAAACACAAAATTTAAACTCATAATTAAAATTTACTTTGAAGCACAATCAAGCAGAATTGACCTTTCCAAAATAATCAGTAGCTTGGAGAACAAACTATGAAATTTTTCAAAATGTGAGAGAACAATAAAAAGATGAGAAAGAGTGATTATAAAAGACGAGGTCAAAGAACAGATATCCAATAAAGGATTAGAGCTATGAACTTGGAAAATCAAAATAATAGAAACTGAAATTAACATCAAATCACAGTGATAGAAACATAAATAGCAAATTAAGATGTAGAGAAAGATGCTTCTAAACTAGAAATTATATATGTGTATATACATATCTAATATCTAATATGTAATCAATTACATATAATTATAGCTGTGTAATTATAATATATAATTTAATACACACACAACCAAATAGCGGGCAAAATTCAAAGGAAAAAGAAACAAATATATATATAATCACTTTATACTTAAATGTAATCTGAGAAATGTATTTAATTTCAACAATAAAGAAAAACTCCTAACAACATTTAAATATAGGTAAAAGTTTTAATTTGACAAAAAATGACGTCAAATAAGTTTTATGCAACATTGTACGTTATGACACAATGAAAAAAATTCAACAAAATACAGAGGGAAGAAGTTGGGGCTCAAGATATCTAGAATGAGCACACTGAATTTCTATTTAAAGGCAATTGCAACTCATTCCCCGATTTGTGAGACTCAGATAATATATTGTTTATATGTTCTTCATGAGGAAATTTCTGGAAACTTGTGAAAATCAATATTTAAAGAAAGGAAAAATAAAAGTATAAAGTGGCAGGTAAATAGTAACAACTGAATATTAAGTATAAAGTGTTTAAAATTTTTGTATTAACTGCAATTGAGAAAACTCTGAATAAAATGTCTAATGATACGGTAGAAGACAATGGTAAAATACATTGAATGAATGACCTATAGTTAACTTGATGATATTTGGGCATGTTTATGTAGAATAGAGAGCATGGGGGAAAGACGGGGGAAGGATTTGGAGATGTTGAAGGGGAAAGCGTGTGGGGAGCAGGAGGAGCTGTGGGCTGGGCTGCCATCACAAGTTCACAAGATGAGCCAGCAAATCAGACACAAATGTGTGAGCAGCAGCAAACCCAACTTCAGAACATGAAATTGTCTACTCCTTGATTTCTATCTTCCAGATCTCATGCACATTTCTCTTGTGACCAACTCTAACCTGGAAGAAAACAGGAAAGGTAATTTTTCAAAAAATACTTGCAGTTTAGCTAAGTTGACACAGTACTAAGCCACCACAATTTACACATACATATCTATTTTAATCATATTCAATTTACAGAAAAGACAATGGCAAATTGCACCTTACATGTGAAATAATAAATGACCCATGTACAGTCAAAAACATGTCAACCTCCACTGAAGGAAAATATAAAGACCCTTGATCCAGCTTTGGTTGTTCATTTCTTTTCTTGCTTAATCATATTTGACTTTGGTATGCTGTAATGTAAATAGGGAAATACAAGTTTAACTATTATTAATTCATCTTACGTTAATGGTAGGTGAATTGTGAACATAAAAAAAGAAAAAAATTTATTAATACATACTTTAAGATACTCACATCAAAATAAGGAAGAAATATTCATAATTAGTACAATCTTAGTTTCTGCAATTTTTAGAGCCACTGCTGCAGGTGGTTATATGGCAAATCCAATAAGAAAAGCTGCTATCCCTTCCGTGATAGAAGCACTTCCTTCTTCCAATAGCCATTCCATTTTCCCTTTGAACTCAGCAAACACCAGACTTCTTGTGTTTCCTGCCTGTGGAGTGACCTGAAGGGTGTAGGCTAAGATTCCCAGATAGAGTACAGGCTGCTCAGTTAAATTTGAATTTCTGGTAAATAATTATTTTTTTTATTATAAATACATATAGAATATTGCATGAGACATATTTAAACTTTAAAATTTATCTGAAATTCAATTTTAATTGGGAACACCGTAATTTATTTGCTAAATCTGGCAACCGTGGCCTGGGCCATTTGTGGTTCTGCCTTGGTTCTGCCTGTATTAAGTTTATTGTAGTTTCCACTGGCTTTATTATAGAGCACGGGAGGATGAAGGAGTTCTCCAGGGGTTCTCTTGCAATACAGACAATCTTGTCTTTACATCCACTATGAGTTGACAACCCAATTTCTCCTTGATAAACAGGATCAATTCTCTCTATCCTTAGTAGTAGGATTCAACTCCCTTCTTTGACTGCTGATTTACTGACATGAGCATTTCAGTGTTCCCAGTTGACAGTCTCAACTTCCAGTTTAATGAAACCAGTTTTATTTTGCCCAATGGAAACATTCATCCTTTGGGAACTAAGAAATCTAGATGATCAGAACCCAAAATTGTGGGGACTAGAAACAAAAATTCACTAATGGATTGCAAAGGGTAATAGTGAGAGAAGCTAACCATATTTCCACCCCTCATTTCTATGCTCTCAAATCTGGCTTTGGGAGCAACAGTACCATATGTAGGTCAACAATATAGAGCAATGACCACATCCTGAAAGACATTAATCAACATTGCAAATTGCTGCTACTCAACTAGAATTGTAACTGTATTTTTACAAGGTCATTCTATGTTTCTATCAGCCAATCTGCTTAAGAGTGATCCGGAACATGGTGAATTCCATGAGCGTTGGTCATTGGCACACCAATTTACCACAAAATGAGTCCTTGGATAAAAGCAATGATGTGTAAAATAACATGGTGATGAGTAAGACATTCACATATTGTGTTTTTTGGCAGAAGCATTGCAGGCAGGAAAGGCAAATTCATAACCACAGAAATTGTCTATTCCAATAAAAAGAGGTGTTATCCCTCCCATGATGGAAGAGACCCAAGAAAATCAACATGCCACCAGGTGGCTGGCAGATCCCCCAAGGGAAGGGCGTCATATTGGGTGCTCAGTGTGGTTTTTGCTGTTGTCAGTTTGGAAACAAAGCACCTGTTGTAGTCATATCCATCATTATGAGTGAAAGTCTATGTTGCTTAGTCCATGCAAAACCTTCATCCCTTCTGCCATGGTCACTTTGCCCATGACTTTGTTGATTAAGGACAGAGGTGGCTAGAGAAAGATGCTGACTGAAATCCACCAAACAGTCCATCTTGTCCACCTATTTATTAAGATCTTTACTTGCTAAAGTCATTCTTTGGTAAGTGTCTGTATGGGAGACAAATATTTTTACACTTTTGGCCCATTTGAAGTGGTCTATTTGCATACTTATTCCCTAGACTAACTTGTCACCAATTATCTAATTATCCAACTCTGTTCCATCCAAGTGCCTGATCATCCTGCCAAAGCATTAGCAACAGTTCATGAATCCGTTTAGGTCTACATCTCCAGCTCTCTCCATTTTCAAGTGAAAATGGGCAATCAATTACATTACTTAAAATTCTGTCCACTGGCAAGATTTCTCTTCAGTGCCATCCTCCAAGCTATGATTGCCATGAAGTGGGACTGTAGATTTATAGACATCCATTCAGATGGTGAAAGCATATCTAGCAGAACCATTTGTAAATCAGGCATGAACGTTTTCTTCCTCAAACAACTGATCATAGGCATTCCCCAGGAGACCATATGTGTTGTCTGAGAGAGAGGGCAGTGCAGCAGAAATAGTCATGGGCATCTGGGCCACTTACACACGAAACTGAGATCTTCAGGACCTGCTTGAGCCTGCTTTCATGTTCCATTAGAAGATGTAGTGCAGTTGTGCATGACAAATTTTGACTTGACCGTAAATTTATTTATGGCTACTTGGTGACTCAGTGGTTCATGGTCAAATACTCAGTCTGTATTAGAGCCCAATATATAGCCAGAAGCTATTTCTCAAAAGGAGAATAATTATCTGTAGAGGCTGGCATAGTTCTGACCCAAATCATGAAGATCTGTGCTTCAATTCACCTATGAGGGCCTGCTATACACATTTCTATCTGACACCAACACTTACAGCACCGTGAGATCTTGCGACTGTAAAATGCAAAAAGAAGACCAGTTTTTGTGGCATTTTGGACTTATTGAAAACCCTTCTTTTGTTTTGGGCCCTACTAGAAGCTTCAGTTTCACTGGGTAATTTGATAAGAGTAGCACACCCAACAAAGGTATATGTTACCTCCAAATTCAAAAAGATCAATAGTCATTATGGTTCTTTCTTAGTGGTACAAGGGGCCAGATGCAGTAATTTTCCCTTCATTTTAGATCATGTTGACGTGCCCCAGATCACTGAACCCCTAGAAATTTCACCAAAGTGGTAGGCATCTGAACATTCATGGGATTTATTTTCTACCACTTGGCTGACATACATCTTACCAAGATGTCTAAAGTAGTTGCTGCTTCCTGCTCACTAGATTCAGTTACATGAAACTATCAAGATAATGGACTAGTGTGATATCTTGTGGAAGGGAAATGTGATCAATTCCTTGTACACTAGGTTATGGCATAGAGGTGGGGAGCTGAGATGGCCTTGAAGTAGGACTGTGAAGATATATTGTTGGCTATATTGGCTGAAAGAAAATGATTTCAGAAGGTCTTAATAGACATAGAAAAATGTGACTTGGCCAGATCAAGAGCTATATATACCAGACTATGTGCATGCACACACACACATATGCAAACTATCCAGAACACACATCCAAAATAACAATTGCAATCACATTGTTAAGTTTATGATAATCCACTGCCTTTCTCCAAAACACATCTGTCTTCTGCACAGGCCAAATAGGTAAGTTGAATGGCTATATAGTGGTAATGAACTCTGTTGCATTTGTCAAGGCTTAGATGGTGGCCCAGATCTCTGCTATTCCTCTAGAGGTGTGACATTGCTTTTGGTTTACTATTTTGATAGGTAGAGGCTTTCACTGGCCTTTCCTACTAAAACAACCTTTATTCCATAGGCCATGCAACCAGTGAAGGAATTCCACGTTTGCTAAATACATCTCTTTCAAATAAGCATTCTAGAACTGAAGAAATAATCACTCATCACTCATGGACAATGATAATTACCCAGAAAATATAGACAATGTATATTTTCATTCTTTCTGTTCCTCCTTTCTCTGAGATACCTTTGTCTTAACTATCAAAGTAACAATTTTGTATCTTGACTATATTGAGTTATATCACCATCAATGACTGTGGTAAATATGCAAAACAAAATATATTAAGTTTTACTTAAGTTATTTATAAAGCTATGGACTTAAAATTTTTATCTACATATTGACACAATCCTATAAATGGCCTGCTAGGATATGGACATTTACTAAGCTTAAATATCTTTCTATTACATGCCTTCAGTTTATAGTGATACTCCTTTAGCTAATATTTGAGCATCATTCAGTCTTTAATTATTTTTTGAATTAAAATTATAAGCAGACCACAAAAGTGGACTTTATTTTTGTTCTAAGAAGCTATTGTTAGTTAATTTAAAGTCCTTTTTTTCATCATTGCTAACTGCTGTAGTCTGACATCCGTTCTCCAAATGAAATGTGACTTTGATGGATAAACTCAATTAAAGCTCAGGCATTAGATAAGTTAAACAGAAAATTGGACTGATCTTTACCAATCTACCTTTAAAAATACAATAAGTATTTCAAAATGAAGCAGTCATAAATTATACTGAAAATATATGTTAGTAAAATTGGATTGAAATCCAAATCAATTACTCTATGTAAATTTCTCTTGCTTAGAAAGTAACATTTGTTTCTCCCGTTAGTATTGTATCTCACAGATACTTTTAGTAAACAAAATCAGAGAAATACCTGTTGCCTTTTACTTTCCTAAAACTTTCTGCCTATTTTATGATATTTAAGTTTGTTAAAATACCTAGCCTTAAGACTAACAATATAGATTTGGTCATAATCTGAGAACCCCTATAGGTAATTATATTTAATTATCTTTAATGACTTTTAAAATAATTTAGTGAGTGTTTTTCCTATGAAAATCTCTAATCTTAGCATTGATGTTACACTCATTCATGTATTTAATCAATAAACTAACGTTTGTACCTTATCTATAAAAGATATAAGAAATTGGCCTTGGTCATATAGGTAAATAAAACATGTAGAGAGAGACCACTAAAGAAAGATTTTGGTTTAATGTGATAAATCCTTTACTAAACATATATACAGGATGTTAAAGGAATATGGACACAAAGAAATCTAACATAACCAGGGAAATCATTGAACCACACCATTTTGAATTTAGTAGAACCTTTGGATATTAACATCTAATTCCATTATTTTGAGGTAGGAATAATGAAGAGAATTTGATTTGTTTTTTTCCAGTATCAATATAGCTAAGGAGACGATCTTTGTAGTAACTAAAATTTTGTATTTGAGAATCTGACAAACCTGAATTCAAATCCCAGAATTCTATCCTGAAATTACTATACATGTGAGCCCTGCATTCATTCAGTTTCCTCATCTGCCAAATGGGGACAAAAATAATTAACTACCTCATGGTGTTTTGTTGTGAGCATTACACGAGATAAGACACTTAACAGAGGGTCCCTCACTCTACTGTATACCATTTTTGTCAGGATTAAACGAGTTAATAAATCTTAGGCACTTATAACAGTGTCTGGTCTTATGAGGGTCTACATAGATGCAAGCTCTTCCTACTAGTTTTTAACTGTCAGTATTGGAATTATATTTTGTTATGTTATAATCTATATTTCTGTTTCATTGCAATTCCATGTCAAAGGTAAGACATCCATTGCCTTAGAGAAGAATATTAGGACAGAAAAAATTCTTCAAGTCTTTTTTAATTTAAAATATCTGGATTTTCAGAGCTCCTTGAAGAAATGGTTAAGTTTAGGGCTGGAGTGGGGAATATACAAGATGAGCCTGGAGCATTTTATAGTGCCAGAAAGTGAGAAAGTGCTCAAAAAGAAAAAGGCAACAAAAATTTTTAAAAACCGCAATGATAGGTGTCAAGGGGACACAGGAACAAACTAAAAGTGCTCCCAATGACAAAGCTGGAACAATGTGAGCCAAAAAATAAGTGGTGCAGTATTCTATTATAACCCAACCTATTAATCAACTATCTATGCATTCATACTAACATAAATGAATAAATGGGGGCAAACAGGTAAATCTATGTGGAAGAAAATTTATATAGATACTCTGACCTCAAGGAGGGTAAGCACAACTCCTCATTCCTTAGGGTGAGGACTGGGCATAATGACTTCCTTCCAAAGACTACAACATGAAACGAAAGAACAAAGGGTAATTTTACAGTAAAGAAATCTAACACCCAGTACTCATCCAGGTGATCAAGATTAACATCAACAGTGATGTCTTGTAGATAGCACGCATCCTTGATATTGTGTGACGAAAATGGCACTTTAGCTCTGTGGCCTCCTTCCTAAAACATGGAACCCTGGTCTAATGATTAGAACAAATGATACAAATCCCAAATGAGGAACATTCTACAAAATATCTAAACAGTACTCCTAAAAACTGAAAAGGTCGTCAAAAACAAGGAAAATCTAATACCATCACAACCAAGAGGAGCCTAAAGAAATATGTTGACTAATAAATGGAATGTATCTTGCTGGATGAGATCCTGGAACAGAAAAAATACATTTGGCAAAAACTAAAGACGTCTGAATAAATTATGGGATTTAGTTGGTAAAAATGTATCAATATTGGTTTATTAGTTGTGAATTTTTTTTTTTTTTTTTTTTTTTTTTTTTTTTTTGCTAAGGAAGATTCGGCCTGAGCTAACATCTGTGCCACTCTTCCTCTACTTTGCATGTGATTCACCACTGAGTTGTTTAGGTTTGTGCCTGGGAACTGAACCTGGACCACCAAAGTGGAGCACGCCAAACTTAACCACTAGACCCCCTAGCTGTGACAAATTTTAATAGGGAAAATTGTCTGTGGAATATATAGGAATTCTCTATATTATGTTCACAACTTTTCAGTAAATTTAAAACTATTCTAAAAAAATAAGTTTATTTATAAATAAAAGTCTAATTTTTTTTTTCTTTTCAGCTGAGGCCTAGAGATAACTCAGGGCATAAACAGTAAGTTTGGAAGGTCTTTGTTCAAACGTCAGGTTTCCTGCTATTTAAACTAGATACATTTTTCCAGACTAGGTGAGAAGAGACATAAAAGACAGAGGAGACCTTTAAAGTTCTGGGTTACATAGTTACAGAGGATTTGTCAAATCCACATCTCTGTCTACTCTATGGATATGATTTTGCAGTTAAATGGCCCTGGAAAACACATATAATAATGCTGATACATTTTACATTAAATCTATGACCAACAGCCTCAATTCGTCTCCTTAACGCTACATGGAGAACATACTGTATTCGTCAAGCCATTAACTTTTCCT